>NC_142207.1:31055872-31208720 GCF_049639895.1 Pseudopodoces humilis | reverse complement strand
TCAGATGGATCCCTGAGAGATGGCAAACACACAGCAGTCCCCTAACACACGGACATATCTAAACTCAGAAGCCTCAAAGCATTAGTAGCTGTTTAATACAATCCTGATGTTAATTATTAAGCAGTCACAATGGCAAAATAATGCTTTTCTACTAAAATAGCTGTAACATTTTCTCTGAAAGCATTTGCATGTGTAGAAATCATTTGTATATGCCAAAATATCCTTCAGGTTCACGCCTGGAGTAACCATAAAATATCATTTTATTTGTGTTGCTAGAGATCACCTTGCAACTGCTAAGATCCAGCTCCAGACTCACTCATGTTTCATGACCACTTCAGGACAGCTGGTCACAACAGGAGACAAGGGGCTCAATATGCAGCTTCTGCAAATCCTTTAAACTTTTGATGCAAAAGACATGCAACAAAAATCTCCAGAGATAACACCCCTTAAGCAGCTTTGCCTCACTAAATTGTGGGGCTAGAGACAGATAATGGTATTTTGGGGCATTAGGCAGTGAAGACAGGCTTTAGGAGTCTGTTTAAGGCAGACATTTGGAGCAGGATTTATTTATCCTTTCTTGACATTGACAAATAAAAAGACTTCCATTTCAGAATTCTGAAACTTTCTCTTGTTCTACTAAAAATATGCTAGTTTTAAGACCTTCTGATGAAAGATAATTGAAAATATATCAACTTACTAACCAATTCCTTCTAACTTCTTGGAGTCAATGTTATTTTCATATTTCTTCAAAGGTTTAAGAATGTGACTAAGTCTGGGGAATAACACAGCAATGAGACTAAAATTTTTCAGTTTGAAAGAGATATGGAAGCTCAATCCAATATTATTGATACTAATATGACAATTAATTTGAACCGCAGAGAGTAATCCAATTTGTGCTCTAAAGGCAAACTACTTGCATGATACAGAAGTACTGTATTTAAAAGAAATGTACTTAAAAGAACTGATACCAGGAGAATTCAAACTATTTTATTATATTACTGGTATATCACTTCATTTAATGAGATTTATTATCAGATTTTCCTCCCAGAATGCTGTCAAATATTGGTATAGGCACCTTACTAATATCTTATTTATATATGCATATTTATATGTGTAAATTTATATGTACTATTTGAGAATTTAATTTCACTTTCTTCACCCAGACATGAACTTCCAAAGATCCTCTGCCAGGAACCTCAGTCATTGCCATTCTCAACATAGGCAGCTAATATAAATATAACTAATTAATTAGGTTAATTAAAATAAATAGAATTATTTGCATTTGATTTAATCTATTCTATATTTCTATTTTTTGGTAGATTATAGTACATATGTAAATATGTCAGACTAAATGAAAAAGATGAGAATTGACTGCATGACAGCCACTGGAAAACACTAAATGTTTTTTTCCCTTTCTTATTAAAATATGCTTTATGTAGCACACATCACTAAGCTTTATACTGGCTTTAGTAAACCTTCAAACACAAAAACTTTTAGAAAATAACTTATAAATGGAAAGGTGAATTTGATTAATATATGAGACTGAAGTATTGCAACTAAATCTTGTGCAACTCTACAGGACACAAGAAGTCATGCAAGTTCTTCACCTAGAAAGCACAGGACAAAGTGACAATAATAAAGAAGACTTTGCAGTTGAGTTTTACAGTTTTAGCTTCAGTTACTACATTTAAATAGTTCCAAATCCTGTCACAGCATTGTTGTCTGCTGTGCCTTTATCTCAAACAACTGTGACCCACATTAAGGCTCCAAGTGAAGGAAATGTGGGAGAATTTCTTTCAAAACTACCTAAAAACTATGGATTCTTATCAGAAGCAACAGCCAACATCATGACAGGCTATTAATTATTCATAGGAAAGAATAAAAGTCAGATATTTTTCATCAAGTGCTTGTTAACCATTTTAGAAATAGTTTGTGTGGTAATCATGCCAGATACCCGGAGTTCTCCTCCTAGTCTGATATCAGTTTCTCTACCAGAATGTTCAGGATAGGAACAAGTGTGAACTTCCTGCTATGCTCCATATTAAAAAGTCAGCAAACCTGGTAAAAAGAACCCAATGCATTGAAAAGCATATTTTTGGTCCATGGGCATTAATTTCCTTCACCTGTTGACTTGCAATTAAAGAAAATAACCTTGGGGGTTTTTCCCCCTAAGGGGAGATCCATTTTCTTGCAATGCCCCACATAGTTAGAGGGGGGAAAATATTTCTTCACAAGCAAAGAATTCATTTTTAGTTCAAGCTGCAGAGCTGACTTGCAATAAATTTTTAAGTTGTCCATGTGATATTTTCCATTTCAGACATTTAGATCTAGTGAATTCTGTAAACACACATTTCATATTTTTTTCTTTCTAATCATACCCATCATAGACTGGGTCTGTAGTTCTTAATTATTTTAGGAATTATGGAAAATTCTGTTCTTTGATTTTCTAATTTATTTCTATTACTTAAAACAGTCTAATTGGAAAATTTTTCATTTGGCATTCAGTTTGGCCCAGATGGAGTCTCTCATTTTACCTATTGTCGTTTCCCCACCAGTGTGTTCTCTGCAGTGATGGGCTGCTCAGACTGACCACTGACTCTGAAAGCTGCTGACTGCATACTCCTGGGGGCCCCTGGCACTCAGAAAAAGGTTCCAGGCTTCCAACTCTATGAAAGTTTCTTAGGTAACCACAACAAGAACATGCCAGCAAAGTACTTTCTCACTTTGCAGACTCAAAAACTGAAACAAAATTTGAAATACTTGATCTAGTCACAACAACAGACTTTAAAAAAAAGAGATTTACATCCAAACCTGCTTTTAAATCCAGTCAACTAACTGGATTTCATAATGTCAGATATTGAATTTATAGGTAGCAAATACATTCTATCTTTCAAGCAAGATGAGAAATAATGTGCACTGAGTCTGCGGGAGTTTCCCCATCGATTCATCCCATTCCTCATAATCCAGTGGCCGAAGATTCTAATGTATAGAATTATTTCATTTAGAAATATATAATGTATAGAAATGTATAGAAATTTTTCATTATTTTCATTCTTTCATCTTCTCTCCTTATGATCCCAATCTGGGGTCCACTGAATTCAAAAGAAGCAGATCAATGGCTTCACTGGGCTTTCAGTCAGCTGCAGAGCTGAGATAAGGCTGCAAATGTCAGAGCAGGCAGCGAGGCAGCATTGCCCCCAGCCCTGGCAGCCCTGCAGGGGAGCAGGTGTGGATGGGCTGTCTCAGGGCTCATGCTGCCTCCAGCCCTTCCCCAAATGCAAGTGCTCTCTTGCCCATCCCTAACTGCCCTCCAGCAGGGCTTTTCCAGGCCCTGTCTGGTTCCCGAGGAGGGAACCATTGCTCTGTGTTCTGTACACAGCCTTACCCTCGTTAGACTATTTTGCATCATTTAATACTCCTCACTGCACTTTCCATAACTTCTTTTCAGTGCCTACTATAAAGAGCAATCCTACTGGTAAATTAAGAGTATCACATATCAATAGTATCCTTCGCACAGCAGCCTTATATCATAGCTGAGAGAAAACTTAGCGAGACAATGACATTTATAACCTTAAAACCAAAGTATTAGATTGAAAGGGCTGCTTCATTCACCCAAGAATAACATACTGATGTACATATGGACAGTGTATAATTAAATGAGTATCTTACCTGATCTGTTTAATCATCAAAGCACAGACTTGATATAGAAAGCAAAATCAGAACTCAATATATTCTCCCCCACGGTGCTAAGCAAAAGAGAAGTTGTTATACAAATTCACACAGTTGAGAATAGGCAATTCTTCCAGTTCAAATCTGGAAACTCTCCTTTCTTGCACTTTGGGCTTCCAGCTAAGATAAATAATCTGCATGGAAACTGAAACCGCTGTTTCCAGTCTTGACAGATCTATCCATTTCAAAAAAGAAAAGTTGGTGGCACAACAGCAAAGAAACCCAAACAATCACCCCCTAATGCTGTACCTTAGCATAAATCAAAGATTTTAAAAAGGATTTTGATAGCTAAACTCTTAGGTTTGATTCCAAATACATAGAAATTTATAGAATAGATTAATAAATAGCACTAGAATCTATCACCCTAAAGACAATGAGTTTTTTGAAATATCAAAATTAATCCAATTCAGCATGTGTTTGACAGAACTAGCCTTTCAATAGAAATCACTGAAGTTCAGTTTGGAACCATAAATAGTGAAACATTTACAAGCTAATTGCACAGTAGTCATGTTTGAAAAGTCTTTTAAAGTGGGGAATCTTGTACATTTTCATGCTTTACAACATGATTCAAATTCAGCTCTACCATAACACTGTCCTTTATTGGTTTAAAATGCTTCTTGGAGAAGTCTGATAATTGCTATTAATTAAACATTTAAAGAAATGTAAACCCTTATTAAAATTTAGTCAAAAATAAAGCTTTAATTCATATTTCTTTCTCAATGACAACTGATCTCAGTGGAACTCCCTAAATTTACAGTTTAATTAAGACTAATTATAGACTCCAACTGGTGCAAAACACACAATGTAGAGAGAAACAAAAGGTTTCTATTTGTCTAACAGAGAGAGCATAGAAAACTACTCACTCTGCTTGGTCTTGGATTTGATCCTTGTTCCTCACTCTCATCAAAGAGAGACTTCCTCTAAAGGCAGGGGATAAAACTCCTTCCTCACTGAGGTCAGTGAAGCCAGAGTTTTTCATAAAATGCTTTGCTCTCAACTGATGAAGTCCCCAGGCAGCACAAAGCAAACAAAGAAATAACCAGTTTCAACCGCATCTTTACTACTTTTTACACACCTAAATACAAGAATATTTTACAAAAGCAGTAAGTTCCACTGTAAAATTAGGCAGTAAGTTTATTCTGGCCAAAGTCAAAAGCAGAATAAATTGATCAGTGTAGACTGTAACACTAACACTGTTTATTCTGGAACATCCATAACATCCATGGTCTTTAACAGGAACCAGTACTTTCCACTGATCATACACGACTGGGTTAAATTTTTGCCAATTCCCCTTGATAAAAAGTCTCTGGTAACATAAGGGTTACCCCATGGTCTCTTTGGATTTAATTAAAAACATTTATTGGAGTGATCTAACACATTTTATCTCCTAGCAACTGCGTTAACAATTACTTGAGTAACTTAAAAGACTGTCCCATAAGGCCCTAACTGGGACAGGGGAAAACATTGGTATTCTGCAGTGGCACCCAGGAGCTCTGGGTCCTTTTCCTCATGGTGACATTCCTGCACAGGCAGTACCTGGCACATTGACTTCCTGGCGTGTCTGCACCGCCGGAAATAACATGACAGGATTGCTTTGCTCCTTTCTGCAGCAATGACAAAGGCGCTGCTACTGTGGATTCAAATGAGGCCACAAGGACAAACAGCACTACTTAACCTCCCTGAAAATCTTCTCATGCTTCCCTGCAGAGTGTCCTGGTTGCCTTAGGAGTGAATCAGGCTATTTGGAAAATACAACATCACTGAGTACAGCTGAAAAATTTGTTGACTTGGGAAGGAGCAGATGTGGTTGTGACCCAGGTGTTGCTGTTTAGACACACCCAGGCAAACAGAGCAAGAGAACCAAAATCTGGGAAATTTCAAAGAATAGCCTGTGCTATTGATAATATAATTAAAACAGCAGTACAGGAAATTGAGGCACAAGCTGCATGAGTCCCTTGAATTTCCTGTCACATTAGATACTCCAGAGAAGAAACTTGATAAAGCTCAAGGACATAAAAGGGTATATTGTACAAAGACCACCTAAACCTCATTGACAGAATATCACATTACATGTACTGCACACAAGAAACAAAGCATCAATAATCTCTAATCCACATAAAGGACTTGGTGTGAAAGCACTTTTAGGCAGACTAGTTTGACAAAACTTTTTAAAAGCCAGGTAGGAGTTATAGATTTTTATTTCTATTTAGATAAATGTACTATACTCATTAAAGTTTTGTTTAATTGGAAAAACAAAATCACATCCACCTGCTACATACAAGATGGAACATAATGTGGTCAGACCACAGAAGGGCAATAAAAGGACACAGAATCAAAGGAGACAGATAACAAAAACATCACTTATAATGTTTCTGCCCTCAGACCAATACTATAGCTGTTCTATACACCCTAAATTGGGCAATAAGATGTTTGACCTTGACAAGAATTAGCTAGAGCATAGAGAAATATTTTGTGGAATAAAAATTTCCAGCAGCAGCCTGAGATATGGTTCCGAAAGGAGGTCCTGGCAGGCAGTCCCAGGGGTGCAGCACTACTCTTGCCAGTAGGGAGGTGATGTGGCAAAAACTGGGAAATATCACTGTAGAAAACGTAAAAGTTAACAGGTTGGATTACTCTGTCTGCCAATAACCCAAATCCATGCCCAGTCTCATGAAATTGTCTTTATAGTGAACTCCAGCCTAGGCCAGAAGAATTGGTAGATATCAGTCTCTCTGTGCAAGAAGAAGCAAATAGTGCTGCAAAATAAAATAATGGTAGTGCAGAGAGATGAAAACCCAGCTTCCCAGCCTACCCTTCAGAGTTACCAAAATGCAGCAGCTTCATAGGTCCATCACTCAAAGAGTAACTCTCTCCTGAAACTCCAAAATCAGTAGGGGCCAAGATAAGACTTGGAGTGGTGCAAACTCCATAAGCAGACTATTTAGAGCCCAAATGAAATAGGCACAGGGATCTCTTGGAGGAAGCCCTTCTGCATTGAAGATTTAAAAAGGATGAACAAATAGAACCTTCAGGCTAACTCTGCTTTTGATGCAAAGACTGGCATGCATAAATTTGTGATCTATTTGCCCTGGCTTTACCCTTGTTTCTTATTGAAGTTGCTTAATGATAACCGTATATTTCAGTCTTCATCTGCTAGAAAAATGCTGATCATTTTTTGTATTTATTTCCTAAATTGAATCCAGAAGTTGTAAAAGATGCAAGATTGATTTCACTGTGTTTGCCAGCTGCTGAGAAGACAGCAGGACTTCAGCCAACCCAGAGAACTAATTCCACTGCTTATTACTGCAGATAAACACCCAGAGCAGAGCTCTCTGCTCTCCCAGCCATAAGTCAATCACAAGAGGCAGAGGGCAGTTTGCTCTTTGCTGGACTAATAGCCTGGCAATTATAAATGTACTCCATTTCTTGCTAGACATCCCATTTTTTCCATGAATGCACCTTGTACAGAGTGGAGCCCAGCAGCTTTCACATCTTCATTTCCATTCCTAGGAAGGCAAAGAGGAATCTTTGGAGAGGTGTTTTATTTCAAAGTGTTTTTCAATAGGGAAAACTGTCCAGGACTGCCTGTGTGCACACCTTTCTATCATAATTTTTAATGGGCTGCATTGACTTCTGCACCTGATTAGCTGCTTTAGACTATGACACCTTAATAACAACCACAGTCAATGAAATGTAGCCAGCACATAGCCATGATGGAATGCACAGCTTGACAATTTAGTGACATGGATGTTTTCTGTGTGAACTTTGAAAAAATACAAAGACTTTAGAATTTACATTCACCTGAGAGTAGAAAACAGAAATTTTGTTACACTAAGGGCTTTCCAGCTGTCACTGGTATTTATAGGGCAGTCCATGACCTGTACAGATTGTTTCTAAATAAGTCACATCACAACAATAATGAATTTAGATGTAAAATCTGACAACCAGACAAGATTTCTTCAACAATCTTATTGGTGTCTTTAAGCCTCAACTGCCTGTAAAGTTTAGCTGTATCTCAATGGAGTCTGTGGAAAACTTTTACAGACTCAACAAAACTGGAAAAAAAAAATACTTTAGACAAGTGGGAGATAAAGAATGACCAAAGACACATAAAAGTCAAATAATTCAGGATAAAAAAACACATTGCAAGAAATCATGTGTAGAGATCATAATCTGAAAATACATGAATAACGCAGAAGTATTTCTATATTTTAGGCATATAGATGGTACAAATAGGATCTTCTGAACAAAACCATCAATAAAAATAAAAATAGGATCTTCTAAAAAGCATCAATAGATATCTTTGACAGGTAAAACTTAAATTGCTCTAAGTATACTTTTTTTTTGTTTAATATTCAAATCTTTGTTAATTTGAGTTTTGTAGCCAGACTTCTCCCCTTTTTTTCTTCAAGACTTTTTCATTTCAGTGAACCAGCTGATCTGATATTTCATGCACTGTGGGCTGCCTGGCAAGAAACTGAACATATTTGTCTACTTCAGTCACATAATCTAGGTCAGTGGCTCAAGAACCAAAGAAACAGTACAGGTGCTCTATTTTTTCCATCTCACTCTACTATATAAAACTGAAAGCATAGTAAATTCTGATTTCTGAGCTCAGAAATGGCATGTACCAATTCTCTGTCCAAACACAGAGAGCAAAAAACTGATGGCTCTAAATAAAATCTCAGCTATCCACCAGAGGCATCAGCATTGGAAAGCACAAAGCACAGATTTGGGAGATGACATGAGTCACTAAAACCTCAACCTAACAGCCACAATTAACAGATTTTATTTGGTTCTCCTACCCTTGAAAATGCCTGTTTCCAAGTGGTTTCTCCTCTCTGTTAACTAGCAGGGTTTCACATACCTGCAGATACATAACCATCGATGCTCCCCCTCTATTTATTTCTGCATTTCAGTAAACAAAACAAGCTGAACTCTTTTACTCCTATGGTAGTAAAGAGATTAGATACTTCAGCTAAAAGGCCAACATTATTAAGGAAAAAATGTCAAAACAGATTCTGATTTCATTCGAGAGAGTCAACTGAACTGTTGACTTCACAGCTGTAAAAATTATGCCATCTCATTTTGTTCCATAGAGAGGGCTCCTAAAAACATTGTGAGAACTCAGCCTTGCAGAATGAATAAAGAGAAGGGAGCTCCAGGTTTCAGTCCTTCAGGATACTGAAACCACTAAGAATTAAACTCAATCCTCAGGTCTGACTGCTCAAAGGTTCAGGAGGCTCCTGTAAAGGACAGCTGGGCTATCACTGGTAAACATTTTGGCTAAAATGAGGCTGAGCTAAGCACCTTTGTTCCCAGAGTGCCTCCCAGTGCCAACCATAATTATCACTGCACTCATGAATCCTGGATGCAAATAGTCTTGAAATAATAGAACACAGAGGAACTCCCTAACAGTGGAGCTTAAATACCTCAGGGACAACAAAGAAGATATTAAAACAGTGCTAGGGGTGTGAAATGTTATAAATAACTTTGGCTGTTTAGACTGAAATATTGCTTGCCTACAGCAGTAACCCAAGGTATGGTTGCAGTTTCAGCTGCAGAAGTCTTTGTATTCTTTTATTGATTTTAAAATTGCCTGCCACATGCCCTAGAAAAAATAATTTGTAGTCTACAGTACTATGGATAAACAAGTATGATTAGTCCCATGGATAAATGAATGCATTTGTACCCAACCTCTCTCCTTCCCTTTGCCTCCTGTTTTCCTGTTGGGTAGTAAAGTGATGATGATCCTACACAACATCTGGGTATCTTGTTCCAATACTGCTTTGCTCTGTCTCCCTGACTAAATTCAAAGTGAAGGAATTTGCTTGTTCATTTTGCTGAGCAATGGGAAATCTCCTCCAAGCAGAAGTTAAACTTTGCAACTCAAAATTAAATTCCTGCAAAGAGAGTCTTAGTAACAAAAAGACTCAGCTTATAAAAAATGCTTTATGTTTGTAGGTATCACAAAAATCTGATAGGAAAGATTATACTCTTTTCTCTTTAGTAGTAACTTTTAATTAACAATTATTTCATGGCTTAGAGCAGCCTGTACAAGCTGTGGCAAAATATAATTCTCCCATTTTGTTTTACAAGCACTTACTTACACTTCAAGTAACACCTATTTGAAAGTGCATCTTCAAAATTGAAGTCTATTTTTCAATACTGAAAGGTAACACAGTCATATTAAGGGAAAATAATGAGCAAGCATGCTGCTACTTTGTGAATGTCAGCAGGTCTTTGTTCAAATTCCTACCTCAACTTTAATTAATTATATATGTGGGGGAGATATATATACACACACACACACACTCTCAAGATTTTCCTGGTATCCCATTCCCCACACCAGCTGGGGTTTGACTGAAAACTCATCTCTCAGATCAACTTCAAGTTAGTAAAATATCTAAGCTAACCAGGTCTGCTAGAAATCTCAGTAATCCACAGAAATTAAAATCATCCTCCTGAATGAGTACCCAACACTCCAGTCTACAATCAGAATTTAATGCAAGACTGATTTTCTAAGCATGTGTGTTTATCAAGACATCTTTGCAGTGGGTTGATAACTAGGTTTTTCCTATCTTTCTTCTAATATTTCTTTATAAAAATGTTATTTTAATTATGAATTATCTTCTGATTTAACATTTTCCTTTAACTGGCAAATATTTGTAGCAATTAATTCCTCCAGATTGACTCAGACAGTGTGAGTCACGCCTTCCCTTGGGGATTTAACAATTACATAACTATGCTTATCCATACCACCACATATAACACCTGGATGTCAAGTTCCTGGAAGTGTTTCTATCCTTATAAATAATG
The DNA here is from genome assembly GCF_049639895.1 of Pseudopodoces humilis. Lineage (NCBI taxonomy): Eukaryota > Metazoa > Chordata > Aves > Passeriformes > Paridae > Pseudopodoces > Pseudopodoces humilis. Next base: position 31,198,172 of record NC_142207.1, on the reverse strand, counting down.
CAACATCCTAATGCTGCTAATTATGACATGTACATAATTTACTGCTCTCTAGAGGCAACAGAAATTTCTCACTTCTACAGAGTTCATAATATTAGTTTTTCTAGAGACAATATTGAGGAAAATTATCTCAGAGCAAGAAGGTGGATGGAATTCTTCTCTTCCTGCTTATGTTACACTTCCATGAATAGAGTGGGAATTTTCAGTAAGTCAATCATTCAGGGCAATGTCTGATTTAGAACAATATTCAAACCCCCCCACTCCTTTATAAGTAAATATTTGCACTTCCAAGTGCATCAATTTGCAAAGAATTTTGAACATGGGCATGTTTGACAATCACTAATTCACCAAGAGAATTTTAGTAGAATAAAGCAAAATGGTTAATTTCAGGTTTTTTGGTTTGGAATGTTGTTTTCTTTTTCTTTTTAGTAGTCCAAAAACTGGTGTACATTGAATCAGATCTGAGGAGATATTTCAAAGGTCTAGCTGACAAATTAAGTTTAACAGACCCATTACATGGAAAAAAAAAATTAATTAACAAAATAGGCTCATGCTGGTATTATGCAGTTTGAATGGAGTAGACACAGTAAGTTGCAAGGAATTAGCAGTTCAACATTTTCATTAACCAGTAACAAAATGGAGCATGTTTAATTTTGAATATGCAACCTGAGAAATGTGAAAAAAAAAATCTGATTCTTGATAAGTGACTGTTTAACTTATTTCTCATACACTATAAAAGACTTCAAGTCCTTACTCACTCTTGGATATCCTGACTGTGTATCAACTATGTGTTCTTAATTAAGAGGATTCATCTTTTTTTCTTTGTTTACTGAGAACATGAGAGGTTTCATGGTAGCCGGTGTGACTCCAAGTTGGATTATTATGAAAGTGTTACAACTGATCTGTGGAAATGCCTTAGAAAATCTCCTGCTCTCACAAGATTCATCACAGAATCTTTTTATTTGTTGGGCTTTTCTCCTTTCAGCATCAAATCATGCTTGAGCGTATGGACAGCACATTTGCTGTTTTGGGTGGAATTTAGCTTTCAGTAGGAAAGAATTCCATGCAGAAGTGCACAGTGTCTGAATTCAGTAGCAAGTGACCAGCAGAGACCCCTAGCACACATCAAGCTGGGTTTGCTTGTTCCACTTCGTCCTGCTGAACACAAAGTTCTTGTTTAATTTGAGCAATGCATGTTCAAGTTATTTCGAAAACTTGACCTTTACCCTCTTATTATAGCATGAGATAATATTTAGTATTGGCAGTTAACTTCTAAAATAAACTCAATTTTTTAAAATTTTATATGAATATATAATGTATAAATGATAATATAAATTTTTCTAGAATCCAAGCAGGCACGTTTCCAGTAAGCTAATATGACAATCTAGCACTTCTTTGGTAAGAAGATTTACTGCAATAAAGTATTTCATGCCAACTTTTCTTTACAGAAAGGTGAGAAACTGTGACAAAGAAATGTTTGAAATTAAGTTAGTTTTTAAAAAATCAAAGTTTAAAAAAAAGTCTTTTTTTCTCCCCCCAGAAAATTACTATCACCTCCTTTGAACTCTGAGAAGCTCTTTGAATATATGCTTTTTTTTGGAAAATGTCACTGCTGTTGAATTTCTGCTGCAGGTAAATGGTAATATTTTTACCAAATTAATTTAATTTTCTCATTTTTACCAGAAAAATCTGCCTTTCCCTCTTTATTTCCTGCGATTGTCATCAATTTAGTCTTCTGTTTTCAGGGCATGTGAAGCCTTTTTTCAAGCTCCAAGCTAAGAATTGTTAGTTTTATTCAGATTTTCTGTTAAAAAGTGGTGAAAACACTCTTCCCACACCCTCTACATACTATGAGTCCTGTATTTTCCTAACCACAGAGTAGGGGTTTATTAGACCCAGAGATACTCCATTTCTCTTATGTGAAATCCACAGATGGATCCCAAATCTTTGGCCAATTTTTGCTACTTATTTCTGCAAGAGAAATTTCAAACACCAAGTTAGCTCTTCAGGCAGCAATTAAACTGAAAGAGTATAAAGTGCTTAAACTTATACAAAAATTCCTCTTGTCTTTTTGCTCAAAAGATCTATAGACAGTTTATTTCTGACAGTATCATTGTAATGTCATTAGTCACAAAATACAGCAACAATTGGAGGGAGCTCACCTATGGTCCAAAAAAATTGTCTCATAATGTTTAAAATCAAAATTAATGCACTAATCATAGGTACAGAGACCTTGAAATAACCTCAATAAAGAAATGTTGAAGACAGTCCTAATTGTAAAATGTGTCAAGAAGAAATTTTAGGAGCAATAAGAAAGGTCAAGACAATTAATTTTATTGGATTTTTCTCTCTGATTAATGCTAGATAGAAATAAAGCGATTCAGCACACCAACATTGCTGTTTATATATAAACACCAAGAGATCACAAGCTGCTTATGAAAAGGAGTCTTTAGAGCCCTTCATTTAGAAATATCATCTACCTCAATAATAACTGTCCATTTGGACAGGTTTCACCTTTGCTTCAATTAAATTTCCTTTCCCAATGTGAAATGCAATCAAGGTCCATCAATAATTGTTTTAGGCCAGAGTCAGAAGGCTGAGGGCAGAACTGGCTCAGGCTCAGGAGGCTGCTTCCTCATTTCTGGGACTTGTACAGCACCACTCCAAGTCCTCTGCTGACAGATCATTTATAAGTATTTCTCTTTGCAATTATATTCCCAGCTTGTTCAGTGAAATTGATTTTAAGCTAAATAATTACTTTAGACAAAGTCACAGATTTCTCTGTTATGACTGATACAGAGAGGCAGCTGAACAGGACGCATTAATAAATTTGTGAACTACTTTGAACAAATTACATGTATTGTTACAAGGAAGATTTACAGCAATAGGAGATCTAATTAAGTGCATCATAAAACAAAACATGGGCCAGATGTCAAACTGATAAATCAGCTTTTTTATTGATATTCTGATGAGTTTTCACTTCTGTTAAGAAATATTTTCACCCTACATGACAATATTGAGCTATCCAATGGTTTCTAACATGTGAGCAAGATGAAGTCTGTAAACCTCTCATTTTGTAATTTTGTGTTGAGTGAATTGAAGTTCAGTTAAACATAATTCTTAACTCAGAATTAATGTCCAATAATGATATTGATAATGAGATAATGATGTTGTTTATGTTTCAGCTGGTCCTACACCATGCATAAACATGATAGCTGCCTTTTCTAAAAGCAGAATAGCATATATGGAGTATATTTACAGGCAAAATCTTTTACCTAGAAGTACAGAGAAAAGTTAGAGAATACATCAAAGGCTAGAAATATGTTTTTATAATTATTTTTATAAGTGAGCAAGTCAGCATTTTCTCATCTCCAGGATTTGCCATATTTTATTAGTATATAATTTTATATATTTATAAAATATAAAAAATCCATGTGCATTCATGTACCATGGAAGTGATCAAAAAGGAATCTCACACTTATTTTCAAAACTAAATATCTCTTTGTCACTTGAGCAACACTCAGGACACAGATCAGACCCACTCAAAATAAATCTGGGAAAGCATCTGCAGCTTGTGTGAGCTTCCAACTCTTAGACTGTTTTGTAATCCCTGCACACCACTGAAAGAAGGACAGAGGCAAACTGGACTTGGATAATAAAACAAAGAAAATTATGGAAAGGCTAATTAAGGTCTTAACTGAAATAATATTGTTTGTTTATGTGACAGCAAAACTGTGACTTGATAGCCATTCATAAAACCTGCAGCATGTAAATCTATATTAGGAGAAGATTACAGAAAGTGCCTTAGGAGGGGATAAATTGGGATAAATTAATGAAGCAAGAAAATAGAAAATATATATTATCAGAATAAGAAAAAATATGACTAGAAATCCTTCAGAATAACTTTCTAACCTGGAAAGACTAAATTTGTCAGTGCTGGAGAGCTAATACTATTCTTTGCCATTTATTCAATAGCAAATTTATTCAATGGCCAAATTCAATGGCAAACCTAAGGAATATATTTTTCTGAAGTTACTTACTGGTAAAGTCAGCATTGCACTTGCTTTGCATTACCTTTAAAATGTGTCTCCCACTGAGAGTCTGTGACTTTCCATTCAGGAAAACTTTCAAAGAGAGTACCCAAGAAAATGACTGCTGGCTCAAGAACAAGAAAAAAATTGAAAGGATTTCATGATCCAAATTATATTGTAGGAACAAGAGTTTGCATTCAGAGTAAAGATGTCTTGTAAAAGAACAAAGTCAATAGGACTATAAACCCGTACTCTGCCCATTTCACCATTGATACGGAGCAGCCACAGAGAGAAAAGGAAGATTCTGAAAGCATCACAAAAGCAGAAGTCAGCAGATCTTACAAAGACAAATATAAGTTTTAAGTAGAACACCACTGATCTGTATAATTGATTTTTCTGCCAGCATCTGCATATCCCAAAGGGCAGTCCAAGTCATGAAAGGAAAAAGTAAACTAAATAAAGGAAAGGACAAGTTGGGTGTTGAACCTCTGCCTTGTAAGGGGGAAATGAAGCCCAGACACCTTGTTCTATCAAAAGTGGGTAAGGAAAGAAAGGGTTGAAGTTTTCATCACTAAAATGTTCACTCATGTGCCCTGCACTCTGTAGAAGAGCACAGCAGCCCCAGAGTGCTGCTTATCCAGACTCCAGTCAGGCTAGAGATACTTCAGCAGTGTCAGTGAGGGTGGAGTCACCTTTCTGTGCCAAGAGCAACACCGAGGCTTCCCAGCCTTGTCCCCATGGACCATCCCTCCTGCTGCTGGTTTTCCTTTTGGTGCAAAGTGCAGCTACGTGCACTGGGAGCCTGCTTCAGGCAATGGAGAGATCCTGACTTTCTACTCAGCCTGCATAATACATGCAAATCAGTACTGCAAGAATCAAAAGTAATTATGTGGTGTAAATGAAACCAAGGCTCTCACAGCTGATCTGCCACGGTGGGGACTGTCCTGTCAGGCTCTCTGCCATCTGTGCCAGCCACCTTGGGCTCTGTGGGCAGAGAAACCACTCACACCTTGCAGGGCTGTAGCTATTTGTAACCACCACTAACACTGCACAGGCAGCAGGTGGAAATTCAGCATTATGTCTCCATTCTATTACCTGTGTTGAAGATTTCATAGGGCTACAAATAAGGAGAAACTAAGACTTGGATCAGAAAGTGCAATAAATGAAACCATGTTTCATACGCCAGTTTCCTCTGGATCACCTCTCACTGTTTTGCTTTCAGGTTGTGGTAGAGTACCTGTCTTTTCTGCCCCATTTCATCTTTACTCTAAAGGTGTAAAATAGAAAGCAGTTCTACACATTTCTTTTCCAGGGCAAACTTTGGGCTTTTTCACTTTCCAGTGCGTAGTCAGCTGGGCTGAAGTGGAAAAGCTGGCACTGGATGCATCACAGCTGCAATGGGGCACAGTTCAGGATGGTTCCAGCTGAATTTTGTGTTATTGAATGGCATTTTGGAGCTCCAGTTAAAAAAAAAGGCTTTTTATCTTGTACAGTTATGCTTCCTTTTGCCTCATGTCTTCTACCTTCTACATGAAGGTGAATGAATGGAAGATTTTGGGGCTGGGCATAATCTACAGACATACTGGAGCTCTGCCACTAGACATCTGAAGGTTATAGAGAGATCCACACATGTTCCCTTAAGTGTGTTTATCAAGTTGGTTAATCAAGAAAAGGCCATTTCCCCTACTCTTAAAACAGAGAAATGTTCTTTTTATTTGTATTCCAAACTGGTTCAAGCTAAAAATATTTTTTATTGAAAGTGATTTATTGGACAAAAATCAGAATTCCAGCCAGATAAAGGCATAAAACATGAACTTTACTTTAAAGACAATAAGCCATTTAAAATTCTTACTCCATAGAATTCAGTAACATTCAGAAAGATTGAAAAAGATTTAGGCTCATTCATTACTTTGACTTCTAGCCTAAGTAATTCTGACTCCATAGTTAAACAAATTACGTCAATGAAAAGTAATTCCAATGAGTTTTGAATCAAATCTATTATAACAGAAGGCACTAAAAAAATCTCTATGAATTGCATAGGAATTTTAAGCAAAGAGAGGTACTGTGACCTAATAGTGAAAGCCACAGTCCAGGACACAGTCCCTAAAAAAAACCCCAACAACTTTACTCATTTAAAAAAACCCAAAAAACAAGCACAAACCTCTCCTCTAAATATCAGGATATTTTGTTTTGTTTTTTTTACTACATATTATAAAATATAAAGGAAATAGATTTGCTTAATTTTTGACCAGGATGCAAAATAACTTTTAAAATTATTTATTACTTTCCAACAGTCTTTTACCTCATGACCTCACAGGATTCAGTCTCCCACAGGCAAACAGCCATAAAAATAACTTATTCCTCTGATACTTCCACACGTTCTAGAAATGCCTAGAAGGCAGCAAAGAAACCCAGCTACTTGTGTGACTTCTCATAGAGCATCCCAGGTAATTTCTGTGTATTGTGCAGTTATTGTGTCTATTTTACTCTGAATAGGAATAAGAAAAAGATTTTTAATTTCACCTCAGAAAACATTAGAAAATGTTTTGTTCTAAATGTGCAAGATTTTGCTGTCACTGGTAAAGAGTTCTAAGGCTTCAATAGTACCACTCCTCCCATGATTCTGAAGGTGACAGATCTGCTATGCCTTACAAAATCAAGAGAAAGAAAATCTGGAAGTGACAGTTTGCACTGAAACCAGATGAGAACTCTTATTCAGCAGCACATATTCCCTTTTCAAAAAGCATTTTGCAGGGCTCACCATAATGATCTTCAGAAGAATTGATTGTTGTTGATGCTCATTTGGAAACCCAAAGGACTGAATTCCAGATAGGAACTTCGCAGCACAGCAGCTCCAGGTTTTCTGGAATCAAATGTTCACTGGGTTCCCAGACACTTTTCAGTTTGTAGAGGAGGCAGCTCACATTAAGTGACTTGAGAAGGGGCAAATGTTAATCTCATTTTACCCATCTTTTCACTCAGGAAATTATTTATCTTTTGGCAATCGGCAGTGCCAAACAGATATGGATGACTAATGATGAAGGTCATTTGCTGAACATTGTTTCTTTCTGAAGGAGATGTTCATTTCTCAGCTGCCATGGACAAAATTAAAAAATTTTCTACAGCAGGCAGAATTTTAAGAAACAATGGATTTCTCTTTTTATAAAGACAGTACCTTAGTTTTAGTCTGTAATTGCAAAGGTACAGTCACAAACATTTTCACAAACTTAAATTCAAGCACAGGTAATGAATTAACACTTAATAGATTAACTGTCATTATTTAATTCTTCAGTTATATTGATTTAATTGGTGAAAGCACCACAGTCTATTTCACTTCTTTCTTTATAAGAAAGGAAGTTTTATATAGATATCAAATTATCATTAATAAAATTATTCTAGGGAAATTTTTATTGCTGTATCCTTATATAAAATTGCAGTTGTAGTTCAGTGAACTGTAATCATTCTAATTACCTCAGTTAGAAGCTGGTTTGAAAATTTGCCTACAGTCAAAGAATCAAGTATGACAAATCTAAGGTAGAATTACTAATTCCAAGTGTCATGGTTTACCCCCAGCCAGCAGCAAAGCCCCACACAGCTGTTCACTCACTGCCCTGGCAGGGCTGGGGAGAGAATTAAATGGGTAAAAGCAAGAAAACTCAAGGGCTGAGATAAGAACAGTTTAATAATTTAAACAATAATTAAGAAAAAAAAACAAACCAAAACCCTAAAACAATAAATTATAATGAAAAGGAAAAAAAAACCCACAAAGACAGAAATAAAATCCAAGAAAGGCAAGTGATGCAAATAAAAGTGAGTGCTCAGCGCCAGCTGAGTGATGCTCATCCAGTCCCCAGGCAGCAGCCCACGTTCCCCACTGACCTCCCCCAGGTTACACACTGGGCATGAAGCCATCTGGTCTGGGATATCTCTTGGGTCAGCTGGGGCAGCTGTGTCCCCTCCCAGCTCCTTCTTGCTGGCAGCATGGGCTAAGGAGGAGAAAGGGCCTTGACTGTGCAATCCCTGCTCAGCAATAACTGAAACATCACTGCATTATCTAAACTGCTCCCAGCACAGCTGCAAGCCACAGCCCCACACCGACTACTGTGAAGAAAAATAACTCAATTTCAGCCAAAATCAGCACAGCAAATCAGTTTATTCTTTAGTAAGAGGCGCTGCAACTTTTGAAAGGCAGCAGTGTGCCATTACACCCAGTCTCAGAGACTCGGAGAAGAAAAGGCTTAGCCATTCTATTTAATTATAAGCTTCATTTTTGTTAATGGCATGCTCTTCACAGACACTTAATAGGAAGCTTTTTTTGCAAATTGCAACGTGTGCAGTACACAAAAAAGAGAAGAGACTTCTATTGTAATCATGCGATGGTCTTACACACAGGAAATTTTTATTTTTCCAAATAAGACTGCTGTGACAGATGTTTTAAAGCAGTCTATTATAGCTGCTAGATAGTCTATCACAGGTTATCACCTTGCCAGCTCAAAGGGAAAGACTGACATAGCACTTTGGGACTCTGACTTGCCTTGGGGGCTGACCTGGGCTCCACACAGCAGAGCAACCCCCCAAAAAAGATGCAGCTGTACCAGGTACCTGGATATTCTCAGAACCCCAGTGATTCCTTTTGCCCCATTTTCCACACACATGGTTGTTTGCAATGCACAGACACATTTCAAGTGTGACATGCCAGACACATGCCAGTGCTGGCTCTGTGTGGCTCTATGTACACAGTTTGCACATGGCTGGGACCTCTATCCCATACAGGCCACAGCTGCTTCTTCTCTGCCTCATCCAATGCAAAATGGAAAAGAAAAATTCAGACTAAAGCAATTTTGACCATAAAGCAAATCTATTTCACAGTTATGATGAAAACAATCTAGTTTTCATTTGTTTCAGTATTTACTCAGAAAATAAAGCACAACAGAAAAGAGCTGTGGATTAATTCAGTCTCAAATTATAGTTGCACACTGTCCTTTTTCCAGAATGGATTGCACTGCTGTAAGCTAACCCACAAGCACATAAAATAATCACAGAACTCTATTTGCCATGGCTTATACTTCTGTGGAACTACTGAAGTAACAACATATTATCCCAAGGGAAGACATTACCAAAGATTAGAAAAATGTCTCAGAAGAAAGCAGATTTCTATGTAAAGGTTGCTGTGATTTACCAGTAACCATTCAGTGAGAAGATTCCTCATATTTTATCACTGTGAAATTGAAAAACACCTTTTGAGCCAGTGTCACACCTTTAAATTTCCCAAATACTAAAAAAAACCACCAACTCAAAATTTTCCAACCATTGCATGCAAAAAAAAAAAAAAAATTTAAAAAAGATTGATTGATTTATTTAAAAAATGAATAATTTTATATTGTCCTGATACAGTTAATTCTATAGATCATACCTAAGATGCTTCATAAAATTAAGTATTAAATGTAATGAAGATTCAATATTATAATACATTTAATTTTTTCTATAAATATACTCTTAAATATCTGTTTAACAATGTAATATCATCAATGTTCATGAAATAAACTTCAGAGTAAAAAAAAACATTTTGGATATTTGAAAAACCCCATTGTTTGTGCATGTCCAGTGATTCAGAAAGAAATCCTGTGTGTATAGATAACCATCAGCTAACTCTACAGAGCAGGGATTTTAGGCTTTGAGAATAAAGGAAACAAAGAAAAATGTGGAACATGGAGTCTCCCAACTTGTTTTGGTATCTATTTCTGGATTCCTGTTTCTTAAATACAGTACATTTACTTGGAACATTCTAGCTTCTACCTCGATTTTAGGTATAATTTTCTCTTTCATTATCTGCTGGAGATCACAAATCCTGACAACTCATCCTGTAATTAACAACTGGATCTAGCTTGCCTTGTGCTTTTTTGCTTTGCTGAATTGACAGCTTTTGAACCAGCTCTGCAGGGTAGCTCAAGGCTCCAGGGCAAAAAACACAAAGAAAAAAGTAACAGAATTAGCAAAACAGGAATGAGGAGGGGGGAGAAATACAGTAGTGGTAGTAAGAGCATGGGAGAAAGAAAAATGAGCTGTTCAATCAAATCAGGTGGCTACAAGTTCCACTTTGTTTCACAATAGAGGACAGAAAGAACTTCATGGTGCTGCTGTCCATAAGTGAATTTAAAATGAGTGATGAAGCATCCTCCTCCACAGAAGTTATAAATTCTGTTCATCCCTGAAATAACTACATTGCTATTCATATAAATGCTCTAAGTAGTAAAGTGCAAGTTTGAAAGAAGCAGCTTGGTGAATATTTTGATGAGGCAGGGACTAGGAAAATTGAATGCCATGAACTACAGCAGCTAATTCCAATTTCAGCTATATCCTAGCTCTCATTAAAATACAAACTGACAAAATAATTTGGTGCTGCTGTGACACATTGAGATTGAGGTTGAGAGTGTTAAAATGGCTGGAGTACCCTAGCAGTAAAATTTACAATTAAATCTGAAGCAAGATTTGGGGGAGGAGGAGAAGGGGAGATGCTTTTTTCTTTGGAAAAAGACAGAAAAACATCTCAGAGGGGAAAAAAATTCCCTTATAACCCCTCAAATGAGCAAGAAAAGAACTGATAACACTCTTAACTCAGTACTTCCCTTTGTGGTGACTGACCACACACCACAGTCTCTGCCTTCTGCCAGGGAATTTTAACTGGCACCCGAGGCCAGTGTACTGCCTGGAGCGAGTCACCATGAAATATCTCATTTTATAGCTCTTAATATCATCTTATTAGACAGAAATAGCAAACAGTGCAGGGGATCCCTGGTGTTGTCCAGCCAGACACTGAGGTGTGGCACAGGAGCCCCTTCTGAGGCAGAGAACAAATCATTTTCAGCTCTTGCTGAAGGTCACAGGTCTATGCTCATAACCAAATATTCTCTTTGTATTTACAGTCTCTATTCACAACACCCTTGTATCATAACTAAGTTTTAAAGCAAATATTTCACATTAAAGCCATAACAAAGCATTTTCAGAAGTATTTAAATATAAGGAAAGCTCTTGTCTATTTTGTTCAGGTTCTGCTTACTTTCAAGAATTTCAGTATTGCTTCTTACATAAAACAAGTCTTAACATCTGAAGCAGATACTTATTCTGGATTATTTGCAAAAAATTTTAGATCATAATAGACCATAATGTTAAAGCATAACATTTATCTGGTGAAAGCATGACAAAAATGACATGAAACACTTAATTGCAAATTTATAAAAACATTTGCTTTATGCTCAATCTACACCAATAATTCGCTTTAATGGCCCAGTCATGAGTAGCCATGCCAGCTGAATGACTAAAGGCAGAGGATGGGCATAAAGGACACATCAGCATGGGCTTTGTTGGAGGTGCTGTGAAAGCAAAGTGCACAGCTCTTGCCGTATCAGCCCCCACAGAGCAGCTCTGTCAGTGAGTTACGTGTGCAGGCTGCTGAGTTTAGGTGCTGGGACAGTCTCATGCACATGCCTTGTGTGACCGAGTCTCACTGGGCCTAAACTCGGAAATTTTCAAATGAACGCTAGAAACATAGTAAGGAGCACAATAAGGGAAACTGGCAAAACCTTGCTGCTATTCAGAGCAGTCTCTGAAACTTTCTTCACTTTATTTGTTAAACATCTGTCTAGTTCTGTTGTTATTATACTGTACCACCAACTTAAATTTATCTCTGTCAGATTTTAAACAGCACCTGGAATGCAATTATATGCCTCATGATACATTAGCAGCAAGAACAGAATTTGTTTGACATTTTTAACTTGTCCTTATGGGATATTACAAGGGCAGGGCACTACAAGGAAAAGTGAACAAACAAACAAACAAAAAGGAGTAATCAAAATCCAAAATTCTCATGTTAAATTCAAGAAATTAACACAGATCACCATTAATACATAAGCATAAAGCCAGGACATAATGACATATAATCAAGATATTGTATTGTATAGCCTGAACTGTAGGTAAAAAGTTTAGTTAAGAGTGAATATTTTATTCTACTTACACCAGACATCTTATTTGTACGGGCAAAGGCATGGAAAGGAAGACAACCTACCCAGCTTCAAGGAACCAAATGGACACCCTTTGTGATCTTTGAGAGAAAAATAGAAGTGTATCAACAAAAAGCACTGCTTTCAAAACCCAGCATATAATCAATGACTTTTTGGGCATTGGTTTGGCTTTTTTTTTGTTTTCCCTCTACCTCTGAGTTACAGGAAGTCTTTCCAATTCCAAAAATGAAAAAACAAACAAATCATCCTGGCTGCTGTGGTCAAAGCCACACGAAGAACAGATTCAGAAAGTCTTTAGATGAGCAAGAAAAAGCAACAGAACACATTTATTGGTCAAAAGAGGGCCAGTGGAACAAAGATGCACACAATGTCTAGTTAATAATAGGGCAATTAGTAACTACAAAAGAATAAATACTGGTCCCAAAACCCCCAGCTGGTGAAAAGGCTGTGTCATGCCATGGAAATCAGGTTAAAAAAAATGAAAGCTTTTGTTTTAAATTCCAATATTATTCAGTGACAATACCAACAAAAGCTTAACTGTTCCTCTCATGCCTGGTGCTTTGAGTTCTGCAGAAACTTTGAGGGGGCAATGTAACAGCAAAAGGCTTTGGTGACACATTTCAACACATGCTGAACTTCAGACAGAATCCCAGAAATTAACCTCATTAATGAAGAGTGCAGCAATGTTCACAAGTGATGCAAGAGCTTCCAGGGCACAGACCTAGGGCTCCAACAGTCTTGAAGCTCAGTGTGGAAAAATCTAATTATCTTTTTAAAAAACACCCAAAATATTGATGGCCTCCACTGCCAATATGCCAGAGCTCTTAACCTGCATCAGTAACTACACATTAAAACAAAGGATAAGAACCCATCTGCAGGAATAACATATAGAGTTTGTCATACCAGAATAATTAGATATTCTATTTGTATTGTCTTGTCCTTTTAAACCATGCAAGGTACCTTCCAGGAGTAGGAATAATCATCTACCTGCATTGGTCTCTGAAAGGAGAGGAAAAAGGACTTTTATTCCTCCTAAAGACCACAGTACCTGAAGGAGAACTACAGCTGAGGGAGCCTTAGGCAAAGAACCAGAGAGGAATGATTCTGTAGGGTGCTGGATTACTTACACACTTATATTAACAACACCAAGCTGACAAATCCACACCAACACTTGCATCAGGTATTTACTGTCTGTTCAAGCAAGAGCCTAGTTCCTGCAGAAAACAACTCAGAAACATTACAAACACCGAATGTTCAGACAAATCACATCAATTCCCCTTGTGGGGAACACAATACTTTTAACCATCAATACTGAATGCAGTGCTGGAAGCTTTGTAAATCTTCTCTGCCCTTCCTTATCCCTCACACTAATTAATCTCAGTGGGATTTTGTAGAATGTTGAGAACAGTAACTGTAAAATGGCATTTTACAACCATTTCTAAACTGGCACAGGTTACTCTCCCAGCCACTGCAATTTAAGAAACCCCAATTGCATTAAGAAACCCTCAATGCAAACTGATGGCATCAGGATGTCACACTGTGGAAACCAAGCCTCTCCAAAGCACAGAGTGGTTCCATGCAATGGGGATGGTGGTAAGGGAAATTGTTTAGGGATTTTTTTTTGGTTGGTGGGGTTTCATTCTCAACAGATCACCTTTCAAGCAGGTGTTCAATGTTTCCTTTCAAGATAGGGCTGGTGGCAGAGTATTCCACCTGTATTGCAGTGGGACTGTGGAATAGAAGAGGATGAGTGATGATAGAAGGACACATAATTCCATTATTTGGGGGGTTTTAACTGACATAATTTTAAAATTATTTTCATTTTTTTAATAAACATTGCCTCAAATTACCGTCACAAGAGGCATTAGCTCATTTTAGGGAGAATTCTCATGATGACAGCTAGAGAAAGCTTTAGTTAGGCAACCACTTTACATTATTTAAATCACAGCACAAACATTAATACACAAGCAAACATATATAATTTAAATATTTGTACAGGAAAGAAAATATAAAATTATATTCCAGCTTTTTTTTTTAGAGCATACTTAACCAAATATATTTTGATTGAAATTCCTATTAATAAAGATATTTTTTTCAGCATTCTTATTACTTCAGAACAGGTGTTGTATTATGCAAGTTCATCACCATAAGATATGGTACAGTCACATATACAGCAGGAAATAAACAGAGAAGAAAAAATTTAAAACAACTTGGTGCAAAAAGGCCAGGAACACAGGGGGCAGATATAGATGAGTTGCATAAAAATTACCTTTTCCAGTCTCCTCACTTTAAAATTTGTCATTGGAGAATACTAGGCTTCTGTTGCAAGTATAAATTATGATATTGTATAATATTATGTATATATACATTGTAAATATTAGGCTTCTGTTGCAAGTATAGCTGTAAATCATACATAAAGGGAAACATAGAGAAAGGGAATCTCAGGATTCTGTAAATTACTAGCAGTGAACAAAAAAAGCAGGTTGTATTGGAATTCCCCTCAGGCATAATCTCAATTTTGGTAGCATTTTAAACAACAGTTTGAATTATCACTTCAGAGGTTCAGCTTTGGCTATAATAAAGGCTAATGAATTTTTGTCATCCTGATACATGTGTGTCATAACTTCAGTATCTCTGCATAGATTAACAAATAATTATTGGCAGAACCTGAACATAAAATCTACTGACAGAACTCTGCAAAGTTTGTTTTAAATGATGAAACAAAAAAATCTTCCAATAGATTGAAAAAAAGGGTCAAAATAGGCTCTGTTTGTAAACATTAACAGTATATGGTACCTTGATTTAATTTCAATCCAAATTTTCTCAATGAAAATTGAGAAAACACTTGTGGGTTGGCAACTACTGAAATAATACCAGCTATTTGCTTGCATTTGTAACTTGTAATATATTTGGGTAAGGACATATAAATATATTTAAATCAGAGCTTAAATATATATATATATATTAAAATCAGGGCATCTGAAATACTGCAAAATTGAACTTTTGATTTAAAGTGCTTTAAAAGCACTTTACCAGCCCCAGCTCTGCCTGAGTAGTTTTGCCAGTGCTGACAAGCAGCATGGATGGCACCTATCCAAAACCTAAGCAACAGTTCTGGTATTTTATGAAATCAAAATGACATTATTGATGAAAACATAAGTACTGAGCTTCACAGTTAAGTGTCTTTTCTTTCCTTCTGTTATTGTGGGATTTATAGTGGCCCAGAAGAGTAAGGTGATCTTTGTTTAGAAGGAATGTCAGATTTGGTATTGCAACACCAGCCTTCAGATCTTTATACTGCAATTTATACTTGCAACAGAAGCCTAGGAAAAAGATAGCAGTGCTTTTCAGCAGCTTTTTTCACTGGTTAAACTGACTTCTATATGTGTTTTAATAGCAAAGAAAAAAATATTGACCACTTAAAATTCTTTATACACACACATCTAGATCCCTATCATTATGATATTCTGCAAGGTTATCACATTCCTGCAGCATTTTTGTTGATAGAGAGGCTAAGTCTCCCCTGACTCAGGTTTGTAGTTGCATGGCAAAAAATTATTGTATTATGGGTCTTTATAGTAAGACAAAGATCCCCTCCTGTGCTTCATATCATAATTCTCTTCCACTGCATAGAGCTCTCAGTGCCTTATCTACTTCAATTACAATGTCAGAATCCAATTTTATTGGGTCTTGTGATTATATCAGTGTCATTTAAATTAGCATCTGCTTGCAGTTACCCCAGACTGAAATTACCAAGTGACAATAGTATTTTTGCTTTCTTTGTACAAGAAACAAGAACGGCTGGCAGTGCTGCTTCACCATTACGAGCTTTACTGCTTTTCCATGTTTCGAACTTCATACCCATGATACTATGGGCAAGATAAAGCAAAACTGATTTAAATTCATGCATGCTATAAATACACAGTTGTCTGTCCAAAGAGCTTTATTCCAAGTGATACAACATGAATAAAATCATATTCAAGCAGCATTTGAATAGATAATACAGCATGGTTCTATGGAGGGATTTCTGTGGATTAATTTTCCACCCACCTCTTCTATGTCTTCAGTGAAAGTCACAGCCCTGGGTTTTGGGCAGTAATATTCAATGGAAAAGTTAGAATGTTGCACAAATCAGCTCTCCATCACACAGGCTGATCCTAGCAATAAAGCCAACTAACTACTCCCTGCTACAGTGTTTGAGGGAGAGAGCTGAATGTTTATTGTCCACTAGAACAACACTGGTAATTAGGTGAATCACAGCACTACACACCATGAAAACCCACTTCATCATCTAATTTTATCAGGCTACAGGAAAGCCAGCTCAGTCAATAGTGATGCACATGAGTTATAAAGTGTGTAATTAATTTTTTGTTCATGGCTATAAATATTCTGCTTTCGAATAATTGACTCCCGTCAATGGGAAAAATGACAGATATGCTTGGGACAAAAACTGTAAGTTAAACATGCAAAACCTCCACCAGCAACTCAAAATTCTCTCAGCCTTGTCCAATCTTATGCATTTTCAAAAGCCATTCAATGTAATTTTGTAATCAATGGTATTTATCCAAACTCCCCTATAGACAAAGCTATGCTGTAAAGTATTTCTTCTCCACTTCATCTTCCCAGACCATCACACATTATTTATACTGCTCTCCTGAGCCCCCTTGCACTATCTTCACCAATATAAAACAAATGGAAATAAGCCACATCAAAATCTATACTTAGTCCACTGAAGTAATAAATAGTCTTTACATTCTTCTGGATGTTTTTTCATTATACCTGCTGTTGGGGACAATTTTTGTCATACAAATTTATGGACACATAAGGTATAATAATTCTGTTTTGTGTTTTATCTCTGCAGAAACACTATTAGGAGCTGTTCTAGTCATCTGAGTGCAATAAAACTGTTATGTTTTTAACACATCTTATTTGTCTATGAATAGCTTTTAGCAAGATAATCATAGGCTCCTATTCATCAGCATATTAACATTTAATGTGTGCTTGGACTCGGGGCCTGTGTGTTTGTTTTAAAGCAAAAGATTATGACATTAAGGTTTGGGAAGAACTTCCCATTGGTGTCAGTAGGGAGTAGTTAAAACATGACTGACATGAGATTGTGTCAGTCACAGCCTTACCTAAATTTCCTTTTCCTGCAAGACATTCACTGAAAGACTTAAAACAGGTAGTGCTTGCTCCCACTTGCTCTGAAGAAAGTAATTTCTAAAGCTCAAAGGGAAATCTCTCTATGTGCAAGCATCACTAATAGCATCCTAAAAGTGATTTCAGTCAAGGTGAAATGGGAGCAAAGACCTGCTGTTTACAACTTAAAACTAGGTTGACTTTAAACTGGGTTCTTTTGCCTGGAGGAAGGAGATGAAGAGTCCAAGCTGGCAGATCTAGGTTAGCAGCCTTCTACAGGGGACTGCCTACTAAAACAGGAGCAAGGTGTGTTCTCCCACTGACACCGCTGTTGGTAGAGTGCATGTGCTCACAGGGGAAGGAGATTTAGCCTAGAAAACAAGTATGCAGCAGGTTAAATACTAGGATAAATATATGCAGTAGTACCCAGCTCTAGAGACACTAGCAGCCAAAATATTCTCAAGACAGCAAAGCATTTACATGATGAGATTTACTAACAGCATTAAGCATTTCCAAGAAATGCAAGTTGACTTTAGGCACACAGCTTACCTCCTTTTTAGAGGAAGACAGTATAGCTGGGAAATTGCAGGTGGTTAAGTCTAAATGGACTTAAATTCAAACATTTTGCAAATATTGACTGCATTTCTTTTTCATGGGCAATCACACTTGCAACCAATTGATTGTGCAGTGTATACATACATGAGGTTAATTTTTGCTGAAAATGGTCCTTAAGCAAAATTCTATATAAAATGTGGAATGTGTATTAGTAAGTAGTATGAACTTTGGGAAGATTCACTAAGCTAGGCCTAAGCAGTCTCATAGCAGAATTTCTGACAGGCTAGCTTTTGTTCTGTACCTGAGACTGTGTTATGACATCAGTTAAAAAGAACATTTCAACTGGATAAACAAGACTTGAAAATAAATTCAGTCATAACCAACCTCATTTTGTCTAATGTTGCTTTCCAAAGACTTAGCATGCACTGACTGTTCCAGTCATAAAAACTAGAAAATTTAACTTCATTAGGTAAAGTTTCAACTGTTTGTAAACAGACAGTAATTATGGACCTGTCAAACCAAACTGATTTGAAGAGAAGGGAATTACTCAGCCTTTCTAATCCTAATTTTGGTAGACAAGTACAACATATCATTATAAAACATCACATCAGTAACCCTATGACCACAGAAAAACAGCAGAATACATTAGGACAATTGGAAACAATTTAATTCAAATAAAATTTTAAGTGCAAATCTGGACCTGCAGACATGAGAATTAAAACATGGATGACATGCAACCCTATTCATTTCCTCTAATTTTTTTTTTTTCCATATGTCTACACTGATTAAAATGAGTATTTGCTGAAATTGCTGTACTGGAACAATAACTACCAGCAATGGAACAAGCATGAAATCCCATTCTGATTTGTCACATCTTTAAAAGCCAAATTTTCCTATTAAGTTACTGTGGAAACTTAAAAACTATCAGGGAAAGGCAGTGAAAAAATATCTATTTTCAAAAGTAGTGGATTTAATGGGTTTTTTCTTCTATTTAAAAAAGACCTTTAGTTTTTCATCAATGATAGTTACATTTAAGAAAATAAACTCATTCCTCAAATGTGCATTTCTAGTGTAATAGCAGAATCTAATATCCTGATTAATATTACATGAAAATTTCCATTATCAGCTCAAGCTGACTGAAAAAATAAATGCTTTCATAATGCCTATTTTCTAGTTCAGTGTGCTCCCATTGTCTTCCTATAACCACTTTTTCTGTAATCCATAGATTTCAGTGTTTTTCTGCAGATCAAGGCATGCAGACATGAAGGTATTTCCCTTCATTTCCATTCTTTCCCTTGTTAGATAGCTCTGATCATCTGCAGGAAAAAGATACCTGAGACTTCCAGAGCCTGAGCCCTGCAGCTACCAGAGCTGCTCTGCATGAAGCTGGACAAGGATATTTGCTTAAGTCTGACCCCTATGATTGGTCCTGATACTTTTCTCTTCCTCCAGTTTTACGAGATCTTAGATAATGGATTCTACTGATGAATGACTCCTCTATTTATTTGAATACTAACCTCTTAGTCACTCTGAGCTCAGTTCAACTTGTAAAATGTCTCCAAAGACATTCTATGTATTGGAGAAAGACATTAAGTTTCTCATAGAAGTAAGGTTTAAATAATATTTTGACTTATACAGATGAAATGAGTAACAAAATTCCATACAGCTATTTGCTGCACTTCTGATACAAATGTTATACTGAATAGTCTACAGCAGTTATATGAATCATAACTTATATTATTCATCTTATTCACTCATTTTTCATTTCCATCAAAGTCCTGTGTTTTTCTTTTTTTGTACTGTTCCCAGAAATGGGAGAAAATGGAATAATCTGTCTTGAGGTACTAGTGGTAAAATTAATATCTTCCTTGCACATATATTTCTTAATAGCTTTTTTATTCTTCAATGATATAAAATATTTTACTTTCACTGCATTTCTCAATTTTATTACTGATGCCCTGAAAAATTGTTTTTGCAGTGAAAAAACAACTTTTTTTATAAATAAGAAAAATCTACCAATATGCCTATGCTGTTTGCTGACCCCATCTTTTCTCCTACAGCCCTGTAAACTGAGGGAAATTCTTTCATTTTTTTTTTTTTTTTGCTTTAACCTGTTTCTAAAGATCCTAATTTTGCTTTTCCTGTCTTTATGAGAAGTCTGATGATGCTCATTCCCAAACAATGATGTTTTATGTGGTAAACTAGTCAAAGGAACAAATTGTTCTCTTAAATCTGTACGCACTGGAAGTACACGTTGCAGACTTCATGTTGCAACGTGCCAGGCAGCAAGACACCTGACTTGGTACTATTTTTACATTTATTTTTTTTTTTAAATTAGGACCAGAATTGTGTCCATCTTTTAATGCCTCTGGAAGCTTTGGATATGCCAAGGAGCTGCAGAGCTTTCTGACAGTGACTGATGGAAGTGCTGAGCACCTCTGACAGTCAAACCATGCACCTATTACTTTTCTGTTGTTTTTCTTGCCACAGAGTGTTTTTATGGCTTTCATCTTTGCACAGCTCATCTCTTCATAGTTTAATGATGCATTTCCTGTATTTCTCATGAGAGTTAGAGGTCCACATTCAATTTCTTCCCATTTTATCTTCAAACTTCTCTGACTAGAGGTTCTTCCTTATGGATTTTCCTACATTCTTAAAACATACAGCTTCTTTAGAAAATATTTTAAATGTTTAGACCTCTGAGTTGCAGCAGTTGAATTAGAGGCAGCTCAACACAACCTGTTCCAACCAATAAAAATTCCAGACTCCAACCAACTGGTAAAACTCTCTCCCTGCAAGCTCAGGTCCCAAGGACTGCCTTCCTCTGCTGATGGAGAACAGCCCACCATGAGCTCCTTCAAGGGGAGCTGAACCAACTCTGTCACTGCAAACAAACTAGACTTGTTAGTACCACACCTCCTGGGAAAAGAGAAAATTCACTAAGTAGTTCCTCTTTCACACTTTCCAGGCAGCTTTAAGATGATGAATATTTGCTGTAATTAAAGATTTGAGAACTGCAGCAATGCTGAAGGGATGGGAAGAGACAGACAGCCAAAAGCAAGCACAAGCAACAACAGGCAAAGGTTCATCCAAACCATGGCACTTAACCGTTCTTGGTATGTGATGAAACCACTCCTGCTGTTGCAATCAAAACTGTAGGGTCTAAAAGCTGAGTTCCTGCCCCAAAATTGTTTGAGATATTTATGTACAGCCCCCCTATTCTTCCCTCAGTAGAAATGCAGGAGCCAATATTAGTACCTTTCAATACAATGAGTTAAACAAGTGCTTAAAAACTCTGCTTTTTTTTTTCAGTTTTTTTTTTTACTTTCCTACAAAGGATAAAAACAATCACATTTTCAGCCATTACAAACAGATGATCAACCTTCTTTGTATGCCAAGGGTCTCATTATTAAGTGAAAAAAGGAGGAAGCATTATAAAAATGGCATGAACAGTTTCAAAAATTGGGGAATCGCACAGATGAAGGCTGAAATGGAGTTAAGATGACACAAAACAAGCCATTTTCAACAGGCCCATTCCAGTCACATCAACCTGAAAGCATCAGTCTGAATGTGACTGAGAAGTGAGAAAATGACAGCAGCATTTTCAGAGTTTAAATCCAATTTTTCCACATGAAGTGAAACTAAACCAGGAATAAAATGAAGTCATGGCTGAAGGAGGTAATTTGTAAAGCAACATTACTGCTGGTACATTCGAAGCTGATTTTTTTTCTGTAAAAATACCTAAAATACGCCAAATTGTTAAGGAACAAGATAAATACATGTGAATACACCTGAAGTAATCTTTTTGTTGACATTTTGACAATAGGTGTTGCAACATGAAAGAATTATGACAGAGCCAGGTATCTCCTGTGTCTCTGTACTTGCTCCAAGCCTTTGTTTACCTGCCACATGATCTTGCTGCAGTGCTGAAACCATAAGGATTAGAAATGATGCAGTGATAGTAACTCTAGAGCAAGTTTCATTGAGCATGAGGATGACAGTTTGATCACAGCAGACTTTCTACAGTATTGGGAATGGGTCCAGCACTGCTACCTGCTGATCCACACGTGCTGTGCTGGCGAGGCACACAACTCTTGTGCTGTAGGAGTGATTTCATGAAGGTAGCTGGGAAGGTGTTAGGTTACATTGAAAGAAAAGTCAATAAAATGCTTCTCAGTACAGACATTACATAAATCAGCAACCCCATTATGGGGATTAATCAGCGAACAACCAGGAGATCCTACAAACAATTACTGCTATTAACCCTTGCAGAAGCCAAAGAAACAAGCACATGGTGAAATTCTTTGAAGCAGTGCTGATGTACTTCATGTTTCAAGGTGCTCCTCAATGTTTTACTCAGCTTTTTCAAATTAAAAGAATGCTTATTGAAGTCAGCCAGCACAAATTTAAATTTACCCAGAATACAGTCCTAATGCCATAGAAGACATATGTATGATGTAGGAGGCTTTTTTTGCCCATAACTTCAGAAAAAGACCTATACTTTAAGCATCCTATTTGTGCATTTGAAGAAATTACAAGTTCCACGCTTACTTGGGATGGAAAAGCTGAGTAACTAATAAGAATCAGTTTTATTTTATATTCTTGACACACGTTCAGTACTTTAGAGCACAAAATGCATTACTAAGTATATCATTAAAGCTCATGGAATAATCAATATCAGAGTGATAAAGCCAAAGCACCCTGTGTTTCTAGAAAAAAATTGATAACAAAAATGAAACTTGAAAAAAAATTGTTCTCTTAGGCTGAACACAAATCTATGTCATAGAACACGGAACCCAAAAGACATAATGATCAGATTTTGACTATGTGACAAGTTATCCAAATTTGCTAGATTGTTGCAGAAAAAAAAGTACCTAGGAAATGGCCTGGAACCTGAGAAGGAAGGACAAAACTAGAACAGGAAAAGGAAAACAAAAAAGTACAGCAAACATCTCACTGAAAAGTCAAAGTGCTTCCTCCTGCATACTATTTTTGGAAGGGGCAAAGATGAGAAGATTAACATCACATCAAAGTGAATAATCATGTATCCTACATCGAGACAAAGTGCCTGATCTTAAGAGCACTTGTGCTGATTAACTCCTGTATATAACTGAAACCAAATCACAGTATTCTCCAGTCAGTGTCAATAAAATTGGGAAGGGAAAACTGCAGGAAATTGAGGTAATTAATCCCAGAATAAAGCTGTTTATAGGCAATCCAAACTGAGTAACTTTTCAGCTCTATTTTATGCTGGTTCTCATGTAAGTAAATGGAAAAGTAATAGACATGAATTAAACATTTTCATTTCACAGTACTAAGCATTCACCCATCACCCATGAAGCTCATTCCTCATCCCTTGGGTATCAATTGTGGCAGTGCCTGCCTAATAAATGAGCACCAATTATTCAGAATTATTAAGAAATGTACTCAGCATGTACTCCCCTCTTTCATGTACATCCAAGAGTGCAGAGCAACAGTCTGGCACACAAAATATCAAGGCACAGGGCAATCACAACAGATAAATAAACTTAACAAAGAAACAATAGTGTTAGTAACTATCCTTGGAACTGATTACACTGTTTGGGTTCTTTTTAGGAAATACAGTCTGAGAGATAAAAAAATATCCTCAGAAGTTGCTTGTTTCAAAATCAATAAAATTATTGCTGCTCCAGTGTGTAACTTTTTTATAAAACATGTAAATATACATATCATATCCCTTTTTCAGACAATTATTATATGGAATTACAAATTCAATATTTGGAATTACTAATTGTTTTACCTTTTATACTATTTCTTTGCATTACCTAAAATGAAAACGGTTTCAATACTAGGACCTAGCTAATAAGAACACTATACTAAACACCATCTGGTAAGCATCACAATATCCCCAGCACCACTGAACCTCCCCAGCACACTCTGCACTGCAAAAAGATGTTGAAAAGATTACAAAATGTTGACTCAGGAATGCTTTGTAATGAAGAAAACCTCTTGGATTCTACTAGTTTTTAATTGTGTTCAAGCTTCCCCTCCATTGTTTTATTCCTGGATAATTTCCCACGATGATCTTATAATGTTCTTAATTTAAATATTTAATATTTCCTGATCATTTAGTTAATCTACACCAAGATTGAATAAAGTTTAAGTTTTCAAACAAATGAAATCAAGTCAATCAGACATCTTTCTAAGCAGAAAATACAGACCATGTTCATCTGGTAAGCTATTACTCATTCCTGTAAGGAATACTTTTGTCTCAAGGAATTTTGAAAGGAGTGTTAGCTCTGGGGACAAAAAAGCAATTGAAATTCTCTCTCTCTCCTGTTTTTCTCTCTAAGAGTGTGCCATTTTGCAAACGGAAAGGTTAATTCACATACATGCTTGTGCACTGAGCCTTCACTAGTCAGGAATTGATCTAACAAAACCCATCTGAACCAATTTACAGTAATTTACAAACTCAGATTCCAGAGCATCTAGGTATTACTCTCCTATAAAGCAGTGACTAACTCCAAATCAGGAAGTTCCTGAACCACAAATCTCTGGAATCTACAAAAGTTCCCTCTAGAAAGACTGGAAATTATTTTATATTTTTCTCCTCCTGCCTCATCTCCAAACTTCTGTTGCTGGTACTTGTCAGAGAATGGATATTGAGCAAAATAGATCCAGTAGGACTCTTGTAATGTTATTTATCATTCAGCTTGCTTTTTCTTCACTTCTTTAATATTAATTTTGATTTCATTTTAAATTTCCACACATAACCAAAGTTGTGAAAGACAAATTTCATTTTTAAAATGAAAATATTTTTGCTTTTGATGCCTTTTTCTGCCAATGCAGTGTATTTTCACATACATAAAATCTAAGTTCAAAACAAAAACTAGTCTAAATGTCTCATTAACTATCACTATTCAAATTTTATCTGATTTCCTTCAGAAGAGACACTGATCTCACAACTAATTAAAAGTGTTGGCATGATTTCATGATGATTTCTTGCTCAATTGAATTATATTATCTCCAGAGTTTCTTCAGTAAAAGAGGACTTTTAAAATTGTCAAACAGGTCTTCATTTTCAATCATTCTATCCTTCCTGAATTTATTCACCTTTTCTCACTTTTTAATTTTTTTTGTTTTTCAGCTGTCCCTATTCCTAACAAACATTTTCAAATCAGCTTTTCCTGAGCAAATCTCAGAAGATTGTTGGATATTTAAACCACACAGCCCTTAGCAGAAAAACCACAGAGTGTTATACATCCATCACTCAAAGAGCTGATGACAGTACCATCTCTGGGAGGCTTTGGAGCTCTGAACTGTATCACTTCTATAGCATAAGCATAGTGCAGTGACACTGCTATCAAGGCCTGCAGGGGTTTGCTCAGAATTAATTTGACCATGACTATAGATACTGACATCATTTTGTAATGCTAATTTAAGAAACATTTTATGGATTGGAAGAAAGAATAAACAGCACCACTTTGTATATTGTATTTCTGGGCACTCTTACAATTTGCCTGTTTGAGAATACAAAAACCAACAAAACAACAACAAAAAAAACCAACCAAACGAAAAACCAGCATTATCATTCAGATCAGAGTGATATTTTCCAAGGTAATAAATAAATCCATGTGGACAGGTGACAACAATTACAGGCAGATAAAAATGATGACACATAAAGAGGAAGCTTTCTTCACACACATCACAGGAAACAATGCCATTTGCTGCTCTCCTGTAGCACACTGCTGTCTCCCATATGGTATAATATAATATAAATATGGTATAATGGCACACAACTGTTCTGTTGCTTTCCTTACACTCCTTTCCTATTCCCACTCCCAGATTTTCTTACCTTTATCTGAGCAGGAGTTGCATTTGTGCCCTGAACTTAGAGTGCCACATGCAAACAACGGTTTCATTAGCAGCAAATGCCCAAATGTAAAGAAACTTACAGTTTTTAGTATTTTAAATCCAGAGAAACAGCTGGCAAAATTTTTCAACATCACATGCTGCCAAAATACAATACTTACCCATTTAAGTATTTCTTAATATGACTGCTGAGGAGGCTCATCAGACAACAGGCTACACTGTAAATCCTATTGCTCTCAAGAGGACTGCAGTTCCATGACTAGTTTAGATGTCTCTTACACTGATTAAAATTAGCATTTAAAATATACACACAGGGAGTATTTTCTGAAAACTGATAGTCAGATTAAGGCTTTGTCTTGGTCTGCATTTCCAAGTTTCACTGATGAAGCTGCACCTGTTCAATTCAAATCACATATACTGCTCAGCAGGTTTCGACTTCATCAGAATTTCTGATATAGACAATTTCCCTACAGAAGTGTTATTTTGCCTGATTAGTATTTGGGATGTTCTGATGGCATTTGCTCCATCTACACTAGAGGGATAACAGGGTTTGGCTCCAATTGCATCTGCAGCCATAGTTGCCTACATAAGATGGTCCAGCCTGTGCTCCTCATTGGTCTGGCTCATAAAAGGTAATTAAATGATTCATGAGTCCTTCCCAACACATCTAGAATTTGTGCTGAGATCCAGACATGTAAACATAGAGCCAGACATTTTAAATTTAAGAAAAATGCAGTGAAAGTGCTATAGCATCATTCAAAACCTGCCATTAGATCCAGCAGACACCCTTCACTGTGTCTTCAACACACTCCAGCTGCCATTTCAGTAGTACAAACAGGGTTGTGCAAACACAAATCCTATAGCAGAGGACATATTGCAGAAAAGGAATAAAATTACCCTGTAGGAGCCTCAACATCTACTGGCTCAAAAATGACACAAGTGTTATGCAGTTGGTACAGCACATGGCACAGTGAGCCTGCTGCTCTCACACCTTCCACAGTGTCTGCTAGATTCCAACACACATCTCCTTTCCCTGTCAGATTCCTGACAAGAGACCACAGGATAAAAATGACCCCGGGCAATTTTCTTGACTTGTGGATTTGTATTCCCGTGACAATATTGCTCTAAGTGGAAACTTTATATTCATTTTTACTTTGATCTTTCTGATTATTAATTAGAATTACTTCCTTCTCTTCATCATGTCTCTTTTGGCCAGTGCAAAACCAGAAATTAGCAGGGGGTGGGGAGTGCAGCGAGAGGTTGAGTGAAATGCCGCAATATGAAGCGTTCTGCAAAATCTTAGAAATGTGAATCGATTCATACAATACTCTGATGAGCAAGATACATGTTATCTCATTTTATGGGAATCTGAGACACAATTTAAGTGACTTTGACTTGCCTAAGGCCAGAACTATCAGACTGGGGTTTAGAGGTCCTGGATCTCATTCTCTTCCATTTACTATTCTGACTATAACTGCAAAAGAGAGGCATAGCTTGACTCGAGAGACAGCATTAAAGAAAAACCCAAAGAAATTCTAGTGACAGACTATAATATAGTTTTGCATTGCAGAAGATAACCAAAAATATTTAAGCATCAACTTAGATTTTGACAGTTGAAATTTTTTGTGGTTTTTTTGAGAAATGATGCAAAATAAAACCTCTGTCAAATACTTAAATTCAGTGAAAAAATCAGACAAATTTTTATAGAGAGATCTGACACAACATAAGACATCATTGAAAGACTAGAAAATTGTGTGCAAAATGGAAATCCAGTTAGATTTTACAGGTTCTGAGAAAGCAGTTTCTTGAAGCTGGTACTCCTTGCGCCACTCACATTTGTTGTTTGCTATTGGTGTGACAGGAGAGAGGCTCTGGTGTAGGGGAAAGAAGTCCCAATCCCTGTCATCATAAAGAATGGAAGATACAAAGATCCCTTTCTTCAAAAGCCTACAAGTTTTTCTTTAAATTAAGGAATAAAAAAAGCTGGAGTGTTGGAGTATTTTTGTAGCTGCTGAGCCTCTAACTCAACCTTCTTCCCAAAAGAAAGGAAGAAACATAACAACTAATATAAGTTATGGTTCTTAACTGCCTTGGGAAAAATTTTATCTGAAAAGAAAATGGCCTGCAATAAACCCAGAACACACCAGAGACTGAACAGCATTCCAAGGAGAGGAAATGAGTGATCCATTTTGCATTTACAAGGTACATCCTGAAGTAATCATTAGAAGCTTTTTTTTGCATCTTTTGAACAAACCAGTCATTGATATAAACAAGTCAGCAGGAAAAAATGTTAAATGCCTGCTTAAGTTCAAGAGATGTAAGGAGGAAAAGGAGATTTTCTTCCATGAAATCAAACATACCTTCGCTCCCCAAAGATGGGAGAGCTTCCAAGAGACCGGGTGTTACACAGACTATTTCCAACTGAGTTGCACTCTTGCCATAATAGCAAAATCATGTGAAATTAACTCTTCATATAAGAACTTCCTGAAGCTGGATTCCCCTTACTTTACAGAAAACCAGATTACAGTTGTTCCATGAGATAACGAGGCATTTTGCAATAAACATACAGTCTGCTCCAAAGAATTGGCAGGTAGTGCATTTTGTGCTTAAGGAAAACCACCAAATATTCTGAAAGCATTATCTGCCAACACTTTGTACAGTGCAGTCTGTGTTCCAGTACCTACATAGCTCATACCCAGTGTTTAGCGTTAGGCTTCACCATCAACTGGAAAATAACCTTTCCAAGTTAATTTTGTCTTTCCAGTATGGTTTTTCTAGAACTTCTAAGCATGTTTGATAAAAGAAAGACTTCTGTCCTTTCTTTTGTAAGCAGAAAAGGCATTTTAAGTAGAATCAGTGATATGAAAGCAGGCAAACATTCCACAGAGCTACAGAACACATCACACAGGAATATAGTCCTGGACCTATAAGCCCAGCACTGTTTTTTAACTGAAATGAGTAAAAGAAATCAAACTACTTAATGAAAACATCCTGAAACCATTGCAGAGACAAAAATGAAAATATTTTCATCTGACTTTTTTTTATTTTATGGTGTTTCTAATTAAAAGCTCTTTTACATAGAGTAGATATTGGGAAATGTGAAATTGAATGTATTTCTACTCATTGAAGAAAATTTGAGACAAACTACAAATTCAGCTAAGCACAGAAGTTTAGACAGAGTGAGTGTGATGTTTTTTATACCTCACAGTAAAAACACATGGCCTAGACACATACAGTATGATTAGACAGAAGTTCCCTAATGCTTAAATTAGCACATTCACACTGCCTGTGTGAGCTTGCACTAAAAGCACTGACAACTGGTCTGATTAAACATTATTTCTTACTATCTGAGATATAAAATATTTTAAGTAATATTTCCACTTATCACAACTGCATTAAGGCAAAAGACAGGGCATGAAGTGACAGAACATCAGATCAATTCAGAGATCACTGTCCATCCAGAGCAATCAATATACAACATGCCAAAGAAGCTGCTTTTTATTTCCATAACATCTGACATATCTCCCTACAGGGAAATGTGCTCAAGCACAAACAGAAACAATCCCCTCTCTTTCATGCATTTATATATGGCTTTTAAAGTGGAAGTCAAGTCATTCCTATTGTACTTCATCTTCCTCAGCTTCATATTTAAACCGTGGGTTGCTTGTATCATTAACCACTCAAGGAATAGAATCACAGGGAACTAATTTTTTGGTGCATTAACATCTGTTCTTCCTTTCTTCAGTTTGATCCTAGCTCCAAACTACAGATTTTACTGTCATTGCCACAGTGGTTTTATGAGTAATAAATTAAAAGGCTTCATATTTAATTTACACAGAATCTTCAATATTCCTATATATCAAGTTAAGATTTCCCAAATATTTTCAAGGAAGCAGGTTTGCAATAAATATTGTATAGGTTTTAAGCTAGAGAAACCCTATTTATTCTCCAAAATTCCTAAGCTATGATTTCAGGAACCCAGCATTATTCTGGAAGACATTTTTATTTATTATTTTGTTCAAAAATTAACTAGGATTGCAAAGTAGCATCAGTCACTGTCTTGAGGTATTCAAATCTCTTTGCTGAGACTGGGGTAGCAAGCCAGCTTCTTTTATTTCATACCAGCACCTGGAAATACAATTGTTGTAGGTCTACTTCTGCCTGAAGAACAGCAGTCCAACAATCCCAAATATGTCAAACACAGCTGGGTTAAGTCTGTGGAAAAAGGCATCAGAAAGCCAAAATAGGAGATAAACTTTAAAAATCACTGCCCAAAACTCATTTAATGCTGTGAAAGTGAAACAGCTAAAAAGGAGAAGCTTGATAAGATACACCTGCAATATAACTTTTAGGGTTTGGAGTTTTTTTAAACTCTTCCTAATCCAGTCAGTGGCCTCAACATCAGGTTAGGCTCCTTTAGTTCATTCATCACAGAGATGTTATATTTCAGCAGTCATTGGCAATGATCACACACAGACTGAGGAGAGGAGGGAAAGGGAAAATAGAAAAATATTAAAAGTTAAAATGTAGGGTCAATATCAGTTTTTATATATATATATATTTGTCCAGTAAGGCATAGGCAGTTTTTAAAATAAATTCATAAGGAGACAATACGTATTAAGCTGCTTTTTTTGGCTTCAAAACATCCACACCTATATGCTATGAAGTCTACATTTCAAGGTCTGTTTTTGGAACCCAGCAAAGGTTACACTTCAAGAGCCTCAAACAGCATTAATCAAGGAGGTTTCTCTAGCAGAAAACTACTCCATGCTCTTGGAGCCTAACAAATTTAAGTCAAAGGTATACACATCTTCACAACACCGTGCTTCTCTTTCATTTTATCCCAAAGGCCCTCTGTTCATGTTGGTCACCTAAAAGGATGAATTATTGCATAAAGAATAAACTTTATTCTAATTCCACTGAATAAGGAATTGTACATCAAAGAGAGAAAAAACAACACAGAAATATGTGCACAAACCACCCTTCACCGAGGCAGAATTACATCCTGTGCTGATGTCCCAGTATGCCATGTGCAGAGGGTATTGTTAACATCAAAACAATCAAGGACATTGTCTTTCTTTTCCAATTGTGCTTGTGTTTTTGTACTGACATACATTTTTCTGTTAGGAATCCACCAATCTAGCTTTCATCAAGCAGTCATAACTAATATTCACATATATGATATTTACTGCTAACCAGACTTAAGGCCATTGGTCTTACATAAGGCAATTTTTGCTCAGAAAATCAATCTTAGTGAAATTTGCAGATCACATCTCACAAGATCAACCATTCTGCATAATACTGTTACAGCCAGTACTTGTGATTTAACCATCCTAATATACCTGTCCACAATTTCTCTGCCTTTTTCTGCTTAGATATTGATAAAGATGCTTAAGGCTCACACAAGAGCCTTAAGCATCTTTATTAATGTACTGTAAATGGACAAATGCATATTCATGTAAATGATTAAAATATAGGAAACTGAAATCCCTGTTCTTATGTCAGAGCATAAATTAAAAACTCTGACATAAATAGTACAATCCTGCGTGAAACATTTAGGTAGAATGTCAAACATCAATGATGAAAGCACTTCCATAAAACTGCTTTGATTATTAACAGAAGACTCAAGTCTTTGATCAGAAAAATATGCACTTTCCCTGAGAAATTATTCACACATGGAACCATGTATGCAACACAACTATTTTCTTCTCAGTAAAAAACCTAATACTATGTTTCCTTTAAGACCAGCTGTGAGAAAATCTTTGAGGGACTCTCCTTGAAATAAAATAGGCATGGAGGTAAACGGAATTATCAAATGGTTTTGCTTTGGGGAAGTGAGATCACAGTTAGTAAAAGCTCCCTACAAAACCTCACATGTAAAGAGGCTTACTAGATAATGGTTTGTTCTTTAGTGCAATATTCGTCCAAATATTTGTGGAAGTTTTCACCCCCAATGTCTCTTACTTCACCCTTCTGCTACCTGAGGAGTACCTTACTACAAAGGCATTTCCCTGCAAGGTGTCAGAGATCAAAATTTCACACAGGACTGCTGCAAGCACAGCTGCATATTTCCCTCTCTTAATTTAAACTGCAGGGCATGTATAGACATAAGTATATCCCATAGCACACAAAAAAACTATAACATTCATTTCCTAGCATAACCATTCCTACTTCAACCACTTCAGTTAAGACTATTATTCAGCTTTTTTAAGCTCCTGCAAGTCTGTCAATGACCTTTTGGCTACACCATATCAATCTAGTCCTAAATAATGCTTTTAATTTATTGATAATACAAACTGATATTATATTTGAGACAGTTTGAATTTCTGAGCAAGAGCAGAAATGGGTTAGGAAAAAGAAAACACCATGTAATCATAACATATACATGAAAGTTTATGGTTTAGACACTACCAAATTTGTCAAAACAAAAAAATTGAATGCTAGCAAGAGACATCTAAATTCTTCCGGATTTCACAATAGTCATCTATGCTGAAAACAACTTTCTGTTCTTTTTTCATTAACTGCACAACAGTAAAAGTATCATTTAAAAATGCATCCCTGATGTACAACAATTTTACACCAAAATAAGAACTTGCTTTTTTTATTCATCTCCCTTACTGACGGAAAAAAAAACAACAAAATAATCTCAACACCTCTTTATATTGGCTAACTCTATTAATAACAGTGAAGAAAGTACAGACACTCTGTGGGCCACCAGGTCAGAAAAAGTATCGTGATCACTAGGTAAGAGGAATAGATCAGCCTGTGTTACACAGCAAGCATTATTCAATTCCTGGAAATGCTTGTGAGAAGACCAGACAGAAAAGGGTCTGATCTCTCCAAGAACTTCAGCATTCTCACGATTTTTCTTTTCCAGTGGGTATTTTGACAGGATGTCTGTTAGATTAAATCTTTCCATGGAGCAAAAATGAAGAATAATTTCTATTATGCCATTCAAGTCCTACAAACTGCAGAAATTAGCGCAGTAGCTATATTCGATTTCCCACTTAGCTTTTACAGGGTTTTTTGAACACATCAGGGTCAAGTGCATTCATAAGTGCAGTTTAATTACTTCCATTTCAATATTCACACAAAAGTTGTAGAGGATTCCAAATTTTAAGTGTCCTTCTCAGATAACTAAGAAAAAGAAAGAATAAGCAGTAATCTGAGGTAACAACAGGGCTATAATTGTCAAATACAAACGGAAAAATAAATGCTTATACTATTTCTCTCTCTAACCAGCAGTACCTAGAAATCAATTCCTCTGTCCACAAGCTTCAGACATGATTTTCTTCAGTACAGAATCAGAGAGAGGAGTTTCACCAGACACGCCTCCAAAGCAGTTCAAAGATGCATATACAGTCCTTGCCACAGGGACACATCCAGGAATTTACATCCCATTCCAATCACAACTGTGGTGTGGCACACAGATTGCATGGTTTATTCCCTCCCCATGCTTCCCAAGATGAGCACAGCAATTCCAGGGCTATTCAGCAGCACAACAAAGTTACCTCAGGGTTGAAGACAAGCCTCATCAATAAGGGAAACATTATGTTTTGCAACAATACACAATTTAGTGGTACTAAGTGTATGGTCCCATTTTTAAATTCAAACAATAGATGACCTATGTTAAGGCAACTCCAAAATCGAAGATTGTAGTTTGAAACTGCATCTCCCCTCAGTTGAACAAGA
This sequence comes from Pseudopodoces humilis, assembly GCF_049639895.1. NCBI lineage: Eukaryota > Metazoa > Chordata > Aves > Passeriformes > Paridae > Pseudopodoces > Pseudopodoces humilis. The sequence goes on along the minus strand of NC_142207.1, from coordinate 31,164,889 downwards.
AAAAATACCAAATCTACAGCAAAAATAACCTCTCAGTTAACTTATCCCTGGCTTTCTAAAGACCTTAATTTTTACAACATGGCATTGCCCGTAAAGGTGACAGGGGTCTGAATCATACGTGGCTAAAGCTACTTTTTGTTGAAATTGTGAAGCAGAGTGTGAAACAAGGCTGGTCATGAACTACAGATTAACCCCAAAGCAATTCACACATCCTGTGCACAGACCAAAGATGTCAATGCTGTCTGCTATATCCTGACCAAATTAGAACACCAGACAGCTAAAACTTTAGTTGCAGCGTTATCGACTTATTCTAAGGATTTATTTAAACCTTCTGTTTGTTAGGGTTTTTTTAATCCTGAAATCAGAGGCAATTACTTTAATCTCTAAAACAGGACAATAAGCACCTGAGTGTGCAGGAAGTTGCATTGAAAGAAATGAGAATTATTGTGCCAAAACCTGATTTAGAGACCTGTCCTTTCTGGAGAATTTAGGACTTTCTCGTGGTTTACATATAATAGGATCCAAAGAGTGTTCATAAAAATTTATCATTCACCTAGAAACATGTCATATGATTTACAAAACTTTTTTTTGCCCAAGTTCTCTTTTACTATAATCACCAATAAGAAAATCTGGAATATCAGTGCAAAATTGGAAGTTCCTACTGAGATTTAACTGGCTGAACTGTTTGCTTCAGAAGTTATTACTGGTACAACTCCAGCTGTGACCCACTCTTGGGGAAAATGGGAAATGTGGAAAAGTTTCTGTTCAGTCAGCAAGATTCTTCTACTTTTCAACAACACGTTTTAATTGCTGAGTGACACACAATGTAAGAAAAGTAAAAAAAAATAATGACAAATAAGTGTGTTATGTTAATTTCACAGGCAGATAGCATTTTGGCTTGATGATTTATTCATTTTGGTCAGACTTGAGGCATGTTTGCCCCATACAGAGAAAGCATCAGCTCTCTCTATACCACTGAATACACCTGACAGATTGCTTTCATATTCTCTATTAAAATAGCCTTGAAATTTGCTTCTTTAAATGGGATCATACTTCAAAAAGACTTTTCAATAATATTGGAAAGACCAGGAAAATTACTTTCAGTTAAATAAGTACTAGATAAAATACCTAGTTACACTGAAATGAATAAGGATTAACTCAAAGTATGTTTAGACCAGCAGTGATCTCATTGGGTTCAATATTTTAATGGGTTTGTATTACAGTAAAACATATTGAGGTGATAAATTTGAATTGCTAATATAATTTTTTACTTTGCAGGTAGTAAGACTTTTATTCTTCACTATGATGTTTTACAAATATATATCTTGTATTTAATATGGCTTTGTTATGCATTTAACGGTACTACTGTAAGTAGTGATGTAAGTAGGAAAACTAAGCTAAAAAATTTTATCACAAGCAGCAAATAATTAGTATTAGACACAACAAATGCTAAAATTCACAGGTTCTACAGGTTAGTAGCCATATGAGAGCCTGTCCAAATTAAACAAAACATGGAGTTGTTAAACTAGAGTTAAAATATTCACTCCAATTTTTCTATATTATGGGGTATTTTGTACTGTGATACTATGGAAATTCACATTCATAAGCTTCCCTTATCTGACTGTCCACAAAGCTTCCAATAAAACGCAACCATTAGAGACATGATAAGATCTGAACCTGCTTCAGGCAAATTTTCAAATACTTTAGGAGGCTATTTCATGTTTATCTATCAAGTAGATTGAAAGCAGGAGAAAACAGATTCATAGTACGTTCAGTGAAATATATTTCTCATTTAAGAAAAAAATGTTTCCCAGAATCCATGGAAATTCATTGTTTATGGCACAGGTCCCTGTAAATAGAAGTTATTACCATCTGTACAATGCCAGCCCCTGTCACTCTTTTGTCTTGCTTGGAGATGGCTTAGATGGCAGCTGTGTGCTTGTTGTTGTGTCCCTGCAGGTCAGAGAGGAGCTGCAGGATGGCTGTGGAGGCTGATACCATCTAGGTACAAATGACTATTTCCTCCTCAGATAATTCCGCACAGCGTCTCCGGTGACTGTAACCCCGGTCAGGTCACACCAAGCCCGTGACCAACTCCTATCACTGCTGTATATCTGCTTTGATAGACACAGCCATCATTGATGGAGACGATGTTCTGAAATGCATTACATTTTAGGGCATTTTCCTGTGATTCTTAAGTGAACACAATTATAAAGTTAATTATTTAAGAGTTAATGGGAGAGAACAAGCTCTGTCAGTGTCCTTATTTCTCTAAACTATGATTGCCACAGTTGGCAGCAATAAAGAAATAATGTGTTTAGATGTGGGTACATCAGGTGGTGAATACTTTCAAAGACTTCAAAAAATTAAATATCAAACTAGAGATCAGAGGTCTATTTTAATCGGCTAAAAAGATAATCTAAAGAGAAAAGTAACCTTTTTCTTCCCCTCCCAGTAACTGTCACATTCCTCATTTGGAATATCTACCACTGTAAAGGTACGCTTTGCTAAGCAAAGCAGTAGTTGGTCTGAAAATTGTCAATGTGACAGAAGATTAGGCATTATGTGTCTGAACCAGCCTTCATTGTTATCTGCTTATCCAGTAATCAGTAATTCCTTTTATCTACAGCACAAAACTATTCCTAACATCAACCTTCTGCTGTCATTTATAGCACACTTTGCAGTATGGAAGTATTTTCCAATTAAATCCACTTTCTCTGATCTTACTCATATTCATATTAGAAGCCATAGGTGAAAGAAGGTGGACTTGGCTCTTAATATTGTCATTATTTTTAAAAAAAAAACAAAAAATCAAGGAATAAAATCATATAGATATGCAAAGAAAATTAAGGGCTCTTCTTTAGGCAACTGTTTAATCCCTTTTAATTGTAATTGTCTAAAAATGACCCTAAGCCTTAACTCCTTCAGCCCCATATGGTGCTTACAACCAGAGGAATTAGCTTAAATCTCCCAGAAACTCAAAAAGAAGTGTACAGCTTTCCCATTCCTAACAAAGCCTCTTAAGCACGGATTGTGCCAGTGTTAATGTTGTAAAATCTGTACACTCATCTCTTCAGCACACTTTGTGACACTAATATTTTACATGATCAATGCTAACAGGGAAGAAGACAAAAGTCCCTGAGTTAAGTTGCTCACAGTAGCCACAAAAGCAGTGTTGACAGCTTTTTTATTATTTTTTCCCCCCCATCAAATTTACATCTTGGACTTGGAGCTGTATATTTGCTAGATAAAAGGCAGACTCTTGTCATCAAAACAACTTAGATTATCAGCGCTTTTGTTGTTGTTTTGTTTCAAATCTGATAGATTTAGTTCTTCAGAATCTGTAAAGGTTAAGGGGCTTGTAACATTCTCAGTGAGCCCATAATTGTTAAAAATTCCCAAGTTTGCTGGATTATTCTAACATGTATAACATTACATGGTATCTCTAGGCACCACAAGAGGATCAAGTCCTAAGAAAGGTTTTGAAGGTAAATATTGAGCAGGATTTCTGACTACTCCACAAAGCAGCACAGGAAAAAGAAAGGAAAAACCACAGAAATAAAAGAAGACAATTGTCTACATTGATGTCTCTCTACTGCTAAATGGAGTAAAACAGCAAGTAGAAAACCTGTTGTAACTCTTGCTGTAATGTCAGTTTAGGCAGCAACAGCAATTCGGGATGTAATACAGTGCCAAAAATTTAACTCACTTATAAAATGTCTGACAGATAAAGCAGGGCTTGGGCCATTTTAACTGTGATCACAGAAATTTATGATCATGAAGCCTTGAAGCAAAATACAATTTATTTAATCAGGAATAAATTAATTCAAATAATTGTCATAATCACCAGCCCCTGAAGAGAAACTGAAGCTGAGGTTCAGTATTAGCTGATATTATATGAAAACTTAAACAGAGAAAAGCTGTTAGAACATCAATGCCATATAAAGCAATTTTACTTATCTTCTAGTTAAGATAGAATGGACTCACATATGAGTAATAAGGGCTTGAACTCTGGTAAAATACATCTAAATAAGTGCTAAAAATGGCAAGAGGCTTGGCTGCTCCTATCCAAGCTGCCTCTGAAAGCTCCACTTGGTACTTTGCAAAGTATCCAGGATTTTAAATTGAAAAAATGTACCTTATTTGTGCTAATGTTTTCCTGCCAGAACATTCTTGTGGTAGCATAAATGTTTTACTTTGTTTTGCTAGATAAGGCACAAGTTAGCTCACATTAAGTCCATCTTTATGGAAGAAAAGTAACACATCTGTGAAATAGGCTGAGCATGAAAGCAGCCTCCTCTGGCATCCAGCTGCAAAGATACATCATATCGATTTTAGTCCCCAGGAAATCTAGGCCATGTTCCACTTTTAGTGCCACCTTGGATGGTGTTTACTTCACGGCAGACTCTTCCTACATTTAATCCTCAAATTACCTGACTCTGTAGTTCTCAGCCAGAAACTCTGTAAATAGGGTAGCCAGGAAGTTACCTCTGATTTTTGCCACGCTCACAAAGTAGTGGGAAAAGGGATAATTGTTTGCTGTTTCTGTTGGGGTGAGGAAAACAGAAAGAAAAAGAGAAAAGGAAAGCAAGTAGATCTTAGAGGAAAAAAAACCCAATTCCAGACAAAAAATAATGAAGCAAATAATTTAGAGGTAAAACAAAAACTATTTTTTTCCTCTGCCCATGTTGGAGGATTTGGGAGCAAGGGAAACTCTGCTATTCCTTTTCCTTTTTCAGTTTCAGTTCAGTCACAAATCCTCACGGGTGACCCCAGCAAGAGGAAAGATGCATTATTGAAGCAGGTGCCAGCGAGCAGTGCTGCTGGGAGGAGCACAGCAGCTTGCACATGAAAGGGGTTTCCTTTGTGCTGCCACAGCTGCAGCACAGCAAACCCTTCTGGATCTGCTCCATCCCTGTGCCAGCCCTTCCCTGCCTTTCCCATACCAGCATGGCAAAAGTGTGCTTGGTGCTTCAGTACTTGATCCTGGAGTTCCCAGTTCAGCTGGTGCCAGGCAGCCACGTCCTTACCCAGGGATCTCAGTTTGGGCAGCTCCTCACAAGGGCATCCCAGAGATGGGCACTGCTGTCACACGAGCACATGGTCAGTCAGAAAATACAAGTCTTCTTCACATACAGAACAAACACGTTTTTAAAGGAGGAAAAAAAAAATCATGATATGTGCAAGCATACAATTAAAATTCAAGGTTTTTTTAATTTTGTAGTAAATATTATAAAGTATAAATAACAAATCAGCTACAAACAGAAAAGATGAGAGGTTGTTCTAATCTTTTATATGAACCTTCTGCCAGCCACCAGCAACAATGTACCCTTTTCTCCTAAAAAACATTCCAAAGACCTTTGAATTACCTTGCAACATCAAGGTTATGAAGGCACCAAGATAAACTAGTTGCTTCAATTAGTGCAGGTCTCAGCACTAGCATTACTTTCCTATAATTTGTTCACTTGAAAAATTAAATCCATTATTTGCCTTAACGTGCCTAATGGATGAGTAAGATCCTTTCAGCAAATTTCAGTAATATTTTATAACCTTTTCATATCTTTAAGATATTAGCTGCTGGCAAAGCTTCCAGCTGGACAGATAGGAAATTCCCAATCCTGTAAGGATATTCTTAACTACAAACACATTTTGGAAGTGTTCTTACTGAAGCATGCACTATGCAGGAGGTTGAGCAATAGGCAGCTTTAGAAAGCAACGCTGGATCTCAGTTCTCCAAGCGTGTATTGGTCTGGTGTGCAAGCCCTGAAGTCAATTAGGAATCAGAGTAATGCAGAGAAGAATTTCCTGAGTCTGGAAAATGTTGGCAAGAGGAGCTACATCTTAAAGCAAGAAGCCAAAAGCTTTTTTACTAAATTTTCTTTTATTACACACACACAAACTTTTATTTATTTGATTTAGTAAACCTTAAAGTCAGCCTCAGAGGAGGTTTTTGATTTGAACAACTCAGGCTGTGTAAGTTCTACATGACAAATATTAAGCTAAAAAAATAACAGGCTGTAGAAAAATTGTTCTAGTATTCCACAAATGTCATTGCACAGCAATAATAAAGGTATTCTGAAACTCTAAACGGAGGCATTCTGGTAGTTTATTTAATAGCACTTATTTAAATTGTTTCATAAGTGTGCCAAATTAGTTTAAAGTATTCATACATTGAGTTTGTTGAACATCAGCAGTATACAGCTACTCATGGCTCACAGGCTCCAAAATTGGTAGGGAGCTATTAATGAAGTGGAGAGATTGCATACAAGAGCCAGATTAGAGGAATGCGACTGCACAGGCAGTCTTGTAATGCAATTTAATGCTTCCCAGAGAAAGTTTAAGCAGAACTGACAAAGCAGTTACAACAGATTTTCAAACTCTTTTTCAATTGTATTTTTCCATTCTAATTGGCACGGTACCCCAAGGTACCATATCACCAGTGGCACAAAAACTGCCTGCTCTGTTAAAGCCTCCCCAGTTGTGAATTACTCAGTTTTTGCTATATGCACTAAGTTTTTAATCTGAATTACACAGAAATAACATTACCATGGCAGGAATTACAGTTTGGGACACAGAATGACAGTGTGTAACCAGAAGTAAGATTTTATGTTTAAATACTTCATGGAATATTATCAGTTATTGGAAGAGTATATTATGATATACATCAAATAGGGGATTTAAGGTTAATTCCATGAGTTCTTGAGTGCCTCAAGTAAACTTTGTTGCTTGTGAGGTGCTTAATATCTGTTAGCTGTAGAAAGAATTTATTATTCCTTCTGCCTGATCTATAATCCCAGTCTGAATGTGAAGAAGAATCCAAGTATTTTTAAGTTAATTCACAGCAAAAGAATCTATTACGGTATTGATAAAATAATGAATCCATAGCACTTTGAACACATTGCCAAAGCAATATCCTGTATTTGTGAATAGCTGATATTTAAAGTGACTCATGCCTATCAGAAAACCCTCAGTGTCCAATAGACACACATAGGGTAACATGTTCATTGCTTTATGAGGGCATCATAGCACAGAACTCTGTAAAAGAACTACACTGTGGATTTGGAAATAATACTTGAATTTTCTTTAACAGAGGATGCTTATATTTCTGCATCACATTGATTCTCACTAAATTGTTATGTTAAAAGCTTTCAGAAAACATTTATGGCAAATAAATTCTTCAGGTATGTATTCCAGCTCCAAAGGGTATTCAGCACTTTTGTAGAGACTCTGTAATGTATTGAACAAAGTGTAGCACAGAGATATAACAGGAAAGATCACAGGTGTCAGTCTTTGTGAATGTCTTGAAGCCAAGGTTGATAATAAAATAAATATAAAATATAAAATAATAAATAATAGAAAAGTCAAGGGAAAAACTAAAAAAAAACCCAAAACATAGTGGGAAAAATAAAAAATAATATGGTGGAAAAATTAAAAAATAACATGATAGAAAAGAGCAAGAACATTTTTCAGGACACCAAGAACAATTTAAGAACTTTAGAAGTGGGCAATAGACAGTGTGTTCCAGTCTTGTGTGCAGATATAAGTTATGGATCAAAATTATACTTAAAACAAAACTGGAATATAGTTTACTTTTCTGGAAATTTAAGTTTTGCTTCAAATTTTTCATCTCCCCTCAGGAAAAGGTTATTCGTGGTCAGAGTTAGTAATGTATTAAACATGGAAGGTAGAGAAACGGAGTACCATGTCAGAACAATTCCTATGATTCACATTTCTAAAAGATTCACTTTTCAAACCCAGATAGTAAATAACAGCAGTCAATCCAAGAAGAAAAATTTGGTTTGCCTGAAAATGAGGGACTTTTGCCTCCAAAATTCCACTGCTTTTTATTCAAGCTTCAGAAAAAAACAGTTTCTTGATTTATATTTTACACAAACAAATTAGTCACTAGATTACACTTGTTACTGTTTTATGAATTCAGTCACTTTAGAGCTGAGGAAAAAGAAATTTGCAGAACACGAATCCAGAAGGTATGTTGGCTATCCTTGGCTTGCTGAATTAGGGTGGACAAGGTTTCTTATACAGCAGCCACCCACCTGCGCTTGCTTCGCTGCCTACACACCAACAGGACATAGATCATGTTGACAAGTTTCTCTTTAAATATATAAACCTGCAGTAAGGTAAAGCATGCTACTGAACAGTAACACAAAATGTGACACTTCGGGAGTGAAAACAATCACTCAGCTCTCTACTGATTCGTGCAGCCACTTTCAAGGCAGTGCCAACGTTAAGCAGGCATGCAATGTTCAAGCCAGGAAGGCTGAATATCATACCAGAAATCTCACAGTGAGAGACCTAAGCTTTTCTCTAATGTTTGATAATAGTAAATATTCCAGAAACTAAAACAAATGAATAAAATTTTCAGTATTACCTCGGTTTTCTAGCAAATCTCAGAGGAAGGAGAAGCTAGACTCAGAGGGATGGCTACAGCTACATCTGAGAAGTGGCACTCTTGTAGCCTAATTTATAGAGTTGATTCATAATTGAACTCAAGTTCAAATGTCTGTTCACCCTCTACTCAGAAGCATTCCAGAAGGCCTCCTGTAATTTCAGGAGTTAGGTGTTCACTTCAGGAGGTGTCAGTGGATTCGATGTCAGCCTAGGACACCTTGGACCATGGAAAGGAAACTTAGCAACAGAAGCTAAAGCTTGCACTAGTGTCTATTCATGAAGGTACACAATCAGAAAACAAGAGAAATATGGCTATTTGGCAGCCCCCAGGATGCTAAAAACAAAATAAAAAAATATTCGTGATGAAAAAGAAATTCATTAAATCTTCCCAACATTTTTCAATCTTTCAAGCACCCAGGCCAGGATTCTGTTATTTATGTGGCATTGTATTTAGATGTAGGCTCTGCAATACTGAGCAATAAACTTATAAATATTTGACTCAGAATTTCTCTGTTACCATATTGCAAGCAAAAAATCTTAATTCATACTCCAACAGTCACAGAAAGAAGTATAAAAGCTAGGGATGATATGAAAAAGCATGCTTTGAGACACCCTCCCCTGTTGAATTAAAGAGCTTAGAAGTACAGGAATACAGTACAAGAACAACATTAAAAAACGTTTTTCAGGGTTTTGTTCTTGTGTACTAATTCGCATTGTTCTTGACTGTAGAGAACAAAAATGTTTGTGGGTGGGAGTAGAAATAAACTGAGAGAGAGAGAACTGAGAGTGACATATTCTCTATGAAAGAAAAGAAGTGGCAATTTCCCAAGAATGTACTTGCAGAATATTTAGACACATTTGTATTCCACATTTATTAGATTGATTAGCTTTTAAGACACAATACCTATTAACTTTTTAAAGTCACATATTTGATGAGGACATTGTACAAAAATATGCAGATGCAAGTGTGAAAAGTTTATGGCAAAACATGGATACTTAAGAACTTCCTGCTTGTCTGTCACTTGCTGCCTTTGCAAGGTAATCTGAAAATTCTGAAGTGCATGCAGCAGCAATATTGATAAAGACTTCAAATTCATGAGAAATCCAATTGTTTTCTTCCAAATATTCTGAGGAGGTGGTTTACAAGTAAGTTTATTTCCAAGTGAGTTAAAATGAGAATATACGTTGTGAAGTAGCAGGGGTTACTAGAAATGTTTTAGAATTTAAGCAATTACAGTCTGTATAACATCTAATTATCCCCTCAATTTATTTTCTTGTTTTATAAAATAGTGTATAAATAGACACAAACTGTGCTACACAGTTTTGTATACACTAATTCACAGTCCTTTGTAGTCACTGAAATACACTATTTCACAGTCCTTTGTAGTTTCCCCCACACCTTTTTACTTGAGGTCCTTCAAATCTTGGTGTTTGTTCTTAGTAGATATCTCCAGAAATACTAAAAATTTTGGGACTAAGAGTTTAATTTGTAGTTTCATGGAAATTAATATTCAGATTGCTTTATAGGATTGACAAGAATTTTTGAAGAGAGACTGAGAGAAAGCAGTAGTCAAAAATCTGAGGTGGAGCCTTTGATCTCTTCCTCTCTGGTCTCCCAAGCAGCATAATTTCAATACAGGGCTGCTAGTGAAGTGCAGATTCTGTAAATTCGCAAAAATCAAACAAGAAAAAAGTAGTCAGAGAACAGCTCCTTCCCTCCCCACTCCTTTCCAAGACCCACATGGGAGCATATCCTGGGAATCAGGAACATTGATGTAGAAGGTATATCAAGGGTAATCAGGTCTAGTTGCCCAGCACACTGCTTTTATTAATTATTGACTACCTCACAGTGACCTTCAAGCAGTACTTCAGAAAGAAAAGACAGTGTGGGTCAGACTAAATCTATGTCACCTCCTCCCAGAGAGGGTTTTCTGTTCCTGCAGAGATATCTGTATCTATAGCTGCAGTAATGAAATAAAGGGAAGTTACACAGAGTTTGGAGTGCGTACTCGACCTGAAGACACTGCAACTCATCTTTTCTTAACATTAGTCTCTAGTGAATTAAGAATTTAATTAACAATTTTCACTAAGTCATTCCATGAGAAGCAATTCAGGAACTCTTTCCTCTGAAAATTATGAACACTTAGATAAGTAGAAGAGTTACAGATAAAAGTGTTTCAAAATAGGAAAGAAGTTGTGATTTTTTTGAGAGTCAATTAGAGGACATTAAATGCCCAAGGAACAGACAATAGAAAAAATCAGAAGAGTTTAAAAAGCACTGGAAATTATTCTGTAGAGCTGCAGCAAAAAGAATGCTATAGGCTATTCAATAAAAGCACACAGGGAGTGATTCAGCTCAGTTCCTAAGTTCTTCATAAATTACCTTAGCACTCTCTTAGAAATCATAATATAGGGCTACATGGAGCAAAGACAGCATAATTCAGCAGACCTTCACCTATGCTTAAACTGGAAATCCTGCATGCCTTACAAGAATAAAGTCATTCAAGTAGATTTCTCAAAGAGCTAACTTGGTTTCTCCAGCCAACTTTTTTGAAAAGAAGCAGAAAACCTACATCACCCACCCAGCCACTACCACCTATTTTCCAGGGCAGCATAAAACAAAACAGTACTTATCAAACTTTTCTGTATGCTGAGCTACTTAAAGGAGTAGATTGCATATTAAAATAATGATAATTAAGATGATATCAAAGTCTGTAAAGCTACTAGCCCTGTTCTGATCTGTTAAACCAGATCAGACCAGGGCTAGCTCAAACCACAGCACAGATAGAAAAAAGCAACGGGTTTCTTGACACAAAAACCTGTATATTTAAACATGACATACCATGTTGTAGAAAAGCCTCCTACACAACTGAAGCTTTTGACTTCTAAAACTGCTTATAAATATTAATACAATATTATAATCCATTTAATTCTCAATATCTTTCTAAATTTGCAACAAGGATTTTGCAAGTCAACTCCTTCATCTTCAAATATATGTTAACCTGTGAAGACAAGAACTGTCACTTTAAACCCACCTGCAGTCTTTAAAAAAGACAGGGTGCAACCTACTTGTGGAGTTATAGTCAATTCCCCAGAAAGGTTCTTGACAAAAGTCTAGAGAATCAAGAATCAGGTTTACTCACACATAGCCTTGAAAGCACTGATTAAATAGGGCTAGTCTTGGATATCTTTCCCTCTATGAATACAAAAATAATACATGAACTTAGAGATCTTCAGGTAGAGTTTACAATGCTTCATTATTAACAAAATTGATTTAGTCATTGCTTGAATATTTGTCCCAATTAAAAGGACTGTCTCCTAATTTACTGTCAGAATCCTTGTGACAGAGCTGAACAGAGCAGAAACTGGCTCAGTTGCTTTGAAAAGAATGCTTCCCTACTCAGAAAGGATCAAGAAATGCAACCAGTGATGAGAACTTTAGCAAAAAACTGAAAAGCAGGACCAAGAGTTAACAGTGTTATTACCAACTAGATCTAAGTCTATGTGATGCTTGCCTACTTATCATGTTAAAAAAGGCCAACATTAGTTAGAACAATAATGAATTTCTCTATTTTTCAATTTAACAAATCAGCAGAAGAACAAATAATTTAATTTATTCTTTTACTTGGCTAAGGAATTCCTCAGCAATTTAGAAGAGATATCATTCCAAACTCTACCCACCAGTGTTTGCCTCCTTTAATAATTGAATAGTGAATGATTTGAATTGTATACCTTTCTTAGGTCTTAAGACCTAAGAGGTCTTTAACTCCCAAATACTTGGTTAATTATCTTTAGAGCAATGTCACTTCCTATTAGAACTTGAAGTACCCATTAAAATGCTGTTTTGCATGGAGATTATGGTGCTCTCTTCTCACACAGAAGACCCCAGCATAATCCTATATTTAGATACATATTAGTTCATAGAGGGAAGCAAGAGAAGTGCAGCACATTTTCTTTCTTAAAAAATACACGCAACACAATAAATTCCACATTATATATACAGTCTTAACTTGCAGCATAAGTCTTCCTACTGTTCTATTAGTGTAAAAGTCATGAGTAATATAGTCATAAGAACAAAACTGTTAAAATGTTAAAGATAAAATATTCATGCACAAAGTAATTTCCTGCCATGCTACCCTGGTATTTTAGTTTGGTTAGGGGATTCATCTGAACAGATGCAGATTTGGGCCAACAAATCTGGTCCTGAATGTCAACACAAATTAGCTGTGTATCTTCAACCAGGATCATTGACTTTTAAGTCCCAAATACAGGCTCCCATTACATTCTGAACAATGACAGTATCTCTAAAGCACCTGGTTAAATTCCAGAGGATAGGAAGGTTTAAATTCATTAAATATTGTAAAATAACAATGTAATGGCTAACACAGAAATTAAACATTCCAACATCTTTTGTTGGGTCTTGTTTGGGTTTTGGTGGATTTTGTTTTGTTTGTTGTTTTTCTTTTAGTTTGGTGCACTTCATTTCTTTTTCTTTTTTCTTTCCCTTAGAGCACCACCACATTATTATTGTCCACTCTAAGGTTTCTTGGCATGGGTAGGTTGTGAGTGGTTTATTGCTTAGATTTCTGGGTTTTTTTTACACTGGTATATCAATATTCCTCTCCAGAAGAAATTTGAGAAATTTGCCTTGAACATTAAGAATTCAAATACAGAGTAGGGGAGAGAGAGAGACAGACAGGGTCCTCAGTGTAGAAAGGAGAAAACTAGAAAGTTGTTGAAAAAACAGAACTAAACTTCTGCTCTTATACACTTTACTAAGAACTTACACCAGTTCTTCCACATAATGGTTTGATGCCCCCAGACATTTCAATTAATCACATTGCTTGAAACAAACTCCACACAGTTTCATAAAACCTACTAACTCTAGAATCTCTATGACTAGAAAGGCATAAACAGAAATAAAAGGAGACATGCCTCAAACAACTTAAATACAAGGCCAAGTGCTTGATTTCTTCCTGTCTGGATAACAGTCATCTATTTCTGTATTACAGACACATGCATGCTACAAAGTAAAAGAAATAAATGACAAGATTAAGAAAAAAAACAGACTCCACACCTACTGCTCCCTAATTCTTGCAGGCTGTATTTAGAGTAACACAGCAAGTCCTTCTGCCATGTAGAATGAGCAGCTCTGTAGCTATGGCTGGAACATATGAAGCAGAAATAGATGCAGCAGATTTCTGTTTCTCATTGAAGCAGTTTGTGCTTCAAACGCAGCTGCAGCACAGATACCTCTGCACTCAAATAATCAGACACAGCCACAGTAAATAGTGATATTTCTAAAATTCTACTTACTTTCTGAGATGCTGGTTAGTATTAAGCAGTGAGGCTTCAGAACAGAACTACACATAACAGGCACAGATTTCAGTACTTGTTGTACTACATCATCATTGCTTCTGAGGAGATACATAAGTCCACCCAAAAGTCATTGGTATACATGCTGGAAAAAATACATCTTGTGTCTGTAAGACTACCAAGTATCAAAAACAAATGGGACTGTTCCACTAATATATCATTATATTTGAGCTATTTCTTAATATTTTGTGGGTTTGGGTTTAGGGGTTTTTGGGTTTGTTTTTTGTTTTGGGTTTTTTGTTTGGTTTGTTTTTTTATTGTTGTTTTTTTAACTGAGATAACAAGACTGTATTGGTCACATTATTCTATTTTCTGGGAAAAACAGCAGGGAACATATAAATGTAAGAACACTCCCTGGCATTCATCCCTTCCCAAAGCATGACAGAAATTTCTGAACTTTAAGGAAATGTCTTCTAATCTACAGAGCAGCAGTGAAAATCCGTTCTTTGTTGGCACATCTATCAGAACAAAGTTCTGGTTCTTCACATTCCTTGCCTTGTGCACTTGCCAGTAGAAAGAACAAAATCCTTTAGAATGGCTTCAGTCTCCCATATGCTTTGTTTAGACATCTGCAGTGTCCTGTGAAATCAATCTCACCGTGAACATGTCTATATTTAGACCCCTGAATTGCACAAGTGTTTTACTGCAGAGTTGCAGTTGCATAGGAATACAGGCCAAGGACCACCAAAGCTTTGTCTAGTTCATGCTCTGACAACACGGCTCTATTTCTTTTCACCACTTCTCTCCTTCCTTTGCCCATTTTTGCTGTAAATAAGTATATTTTGGCACTCCTGTTGCCTTCTACCTCCAGCATCTCTAATGGGGTAGCGATTTACCACACTGCAGCTCATCAGATCGCTGTCATTTCAGTGCTGCTTTATGTGCTGCATACGTCAGATTTTTCATCTGCTGGCAGGAAGTCTGAGCAATGTGTCCTCAGCAAGGATGCACTTATTTCCCTCATTGCTTCCTGAAGAAGTGGCAAGACATGTATAATCATTTACAGGATTTCTTTCTGAGTGCTTTGGGCAAATGTGTCACATTGAGTTATTCTGCTCTCTGATAGATATTTGAACCTTAAAAGAAATGTTTAAGCCAAGATAGACAGTTTGAAAGTAATAGATCCTTGGAGGAAAGCAGCCTTGAAAAAGAATTACAGCCTAAAAAAGGCACATTAAAAGCCAAGGCAAGTTTTGTGGCAACACTGTAAACATACCCAGAATAGTCATGAAAGAGATAGCTAGCAGTATTTTTGTAGAAAAGGGCAATTTTGTCCCCCTCCAAAGTTGCTTTCCAGTACCACAGGAAATTCCTTTATTATTCTTCAGAATTCTCACCACTGGTGCTGTCATGTTCCTACAACACAGGGTTTAAGTGTGCTGCTCTTACAGGAAAGGGTGTAGTGTCTAACATTTTCTAGGCTTGGGACAGCAATGGTTTTTCAAAAAAAATCAGATATAAGGTTCTGCTCACTTCCTTTCCATAGGATAGTCATGTTGTTGGTTCTCCTTTTAATCCTTAATAATTTATTAAGGACAAAGGAAATCAGACTCAGATTGAGCAGTTTAGAGCCAAGATTTAGACTACAGAAAGCACTGCAATATTGCATATTAGTATAAGCATAGAAATTCTCACAATCTATTAATTCAATTCCCCATTCCTCCCTTCATAAATGCTCACAATTAGTTTCTTTCTCTTTAATAAAAACAGAATTTGTAACACATTAGAGCAATGAAAATTAATCCTTACACACCTCTGTCAGCATAAACCTTTTTATCTCCCTCATTGATGTCATTTAAACATTAAGTACAAAAGGTGAAAGTATAGATATTTTTCAAGATTGCTTTACTAACAAAGATCAGATTCAGTACTTTTCACTGAGGAAAGTGAGCTGAGACATCAAAGTGAGCAGGACCTCCTCATTCACCAGCTCAGGGGACTGACTGTATTCACCCACAGCTAGAGAAACACCACTCCTGATTCAAGAGTCTGTTCTAGTCCCAGCAACTGTATTTTGTTTGCATAACTTCATAAGTAATTACTTTGTTACCATTTCTTGCTGTTATGACTTCAGTCAGTACTGTCTTGTTTATGCTGTTAATTTCAAATATGAGCCATAGTGCCCAAAACAAACAGAAGCTTCAGAAGAAGCTGCTAAACAGATCCTTTAATAGGTCTCCTTATAATCACACCTTTAGCATTTATTTAAATGCATCAAAACTGGTTTAAGACCAAAATCCTTAGAAGCAGCCCAAAAAACCCCACCTGGATAGGATATCAATGAATAGCCATTTGAATCAGAAAACATGCTCATAAATGAAACAGAAAGATTCTCCAGGTTCCATTGCACAACTCCACTGTTTCAAAATGTTGTATTCCAATAATCTAAAGTCATCTGCAATAAATTGTCAAACACACTAGAAATTGTGAATTCAGATGTCACAGTGGAACTCAGACTGGTATAACTGAGTGGAGTTCCAAAGCCTGAAGTAAATGGGGGTTGAGAAGACATTATTTCAAATAGTCTTTAATTCAGGCCGACATGATCTACAACCACAACTTTTTTTCTTCTCTCTCCTCTTTTTGATATTAACTCACACCCTTTGTCTTATATTAAGTTTGCTGTTGACATCTCAGGTGAGAACAGTGGCTTCCTAGAGGTGATGAAGCACTTTACATAATGGCTTCTGTGGATTTTGGGCTTTTGCCTTTATCAGCACACAAACTTTGCATGTTTATGTAAATTCTGAGCATGTACATTCTTTCATATTCAAGTTTTTGCAAAAAAACCAGTATTGGGCAATTATCTACACCCTTAAACTATTCAAGCTGACATGAGATCCATCAGAAGTCTCACACAAAGGCTAAAATCATGGCTTCTAGAATTTTATGACCGCATAGCTCAATCTAATTCCTACAGTTTGAAATCGCTTGAATGAACTTCGAAGTTGTGCTAAGTAATAATGTCTTGGGTCATTAACTTTAACACTGCCAGAATGCCCTCATGATTGCATTTACTTTAATTAATGTAAGTTAGTAATTAATGGCACACTTAACAGAAAGGACTGCTTTAGCACAGTGCCAGTTTTTAACAAATAAAGCAATCTCAAAGTGCTTCAGGCAGGACTGGAAATAATATGTTGCAGGTGGCAAGTGCAAAGAAAAAAAGGCTAAGTCACAGTGTTTTGTGGGGTTTTTCCTAAATCTAGGTGCAACAGGTGTAATTGTCATGCTAAAAACATGGACCACATTTTATCACATTTCATCACATTTCTTTTGATTTTTCAGTACTAAACTTGGTTCATAATAAAAAACTTCAGCATACAGATTCTATGTAAAATTATTAAACTGTTGGAGAGAAAAATGTTAGTTATTTGAACAGAGCAATGAGGACATCAAAACAGAGCTCATTAAATAATTGTGTACCAACCACCTACTACCTTGAACAGCTATTTTACAAGAAGACTTGGTATTCAGACCACATTCTCCCCCTCCCATGCATCTTTTGCAAGTTTTCAACTTCTGGTGAAATTTTGACCAAACCAAGCTTTATTCAAGGGATTAATGTCTTCAAAACCAGTTTACTCAATCTTCCATAAGTTTTTGAGGGGGAAAAAATTCTGAAAAAGAAAATACTTCCAGTAACAGAAATAAATTAACACATAAGAATTGCAGTATGGCATATGGTAGAAAACTCATTTTGTAAATACTCTGCTCCATAAAAATACTAATCCACATGGTGACTTTTAACTTGAAGACTGCTTACTACCCTTTCCAAAGCCAAGAGAAGTTTATTCTGTTGGTGTAACATTTAAACAACGTATTTGAAGAGAATACTCCTTGACAGACCTGGATCAATTATCTGAACTCGCAGATTGTACAGCACCATATTGACATGAGATAGAATTTGATGCTAGAATGAGGTATCAAGTATAGCTGATACACAAAACAGTAACATGAAAGGCAACGCATCAAGGGGGAAGCTCATTTCTTTGACTTTTCCCTCTCCATTATGAAAGACATAATGAGAGCATAGGCCTACTTAGTTTTGTATGACATTATAACAATAATCATTATCCTAAATGTTTTCACTGGCAGGGGATGAAAAACTAAAGACCTAGGAAGAAGGAAAAATAATTCCAGATATAAGATTTCTTTTGGATGATTCAGAAAGCCATCTGTCTTCCAGCATTAAGAACAATTTACTCTGAGAGCCATCTGTGGGAGACAACTGCACCTGAAGTCTGGCAGAAAGCACATTTTTCTTTTAATGACTCATTAGTTCACTTTCTCCTCTGAGAATGATAAAGCTTCCATTCCTGTCTTTGTAGAGGATGATAAAATATCGGGAGAAAGTGAGAGAAAATGGCAAAAACTAAAGGGACAGCAAAGAACATAAAAAGAATGTTGGAGAGGGAGATGCACCTCATGTCCCCAAATCTTTGATTTTTAGTTCCTTCCCTAAGGCTGCACTCTCCATCACAACAGTGGTGAAGGATTCATGTGGAGATGTTAAAAGTCATGAACAGGTGGGTGGGAGTCCTTTCGGTCATGTGTAACCAGGGAGGAATCTCAGAAGCACCTCAATAGATCCAGGTCTTCTGGTCCGTGCACCATCCCTAGGTCTGCATGTGGACTCTGACAGTGCAGAAAAAGAAGCTCTACTCCCATTTGTGAACTTGTTCTTTTCATTACAGCCTCAAGTACTAGCAAGGAAAGCATCTGCTAAGCTTAAATGCAGATATATAAAACTGTCAGTGTACTCTGAAGTATAGTCTAAATATATGTTTGGGAGTTATAGAATAATTATAAAAACATAAATAATCATAGACACTTTACAAGCTCAGCATGAGAAATCAAATCTCTGCAGACACTCAAAACCTCTAAATCTAAAATCCAGATCACATAAATACAAGGTGGAGCTAGAAAATTAGTTTAAACAGATACTTAAGGACAGGAGAACCCTGATAAAGTTATGAATTGAAGTCACCACAGGAGAGTCTGCAGAAGTGACAAACAGTTATGATATTTTCATCCAGCTGTCAGTGCCGAGAGATTCCACAACGTGGGGACCTTCTATCTTCACGCTACTGTCATCTCATCCTGGCCACTTTACTTGGCTATTGTCACCCTGTTTTCTGACTACCCAGACAGGGTATCCTAACCAAGAGATTGCTGACCACAGCATACAAGTCACCTGGCACCAAAACCATTCATCATTCTCACATTCGAATGCAATATTGAGAGATGCATTTCTGAAGGAACAGAGCCAAACAAGTAAGACTAAATTAAAGTAAGGACAACTGAAGATTACCTTGTTAATATGCAGACAAGATACCAAGATAAATAGATTACAAATTATTATCTGTGTTCATCTATATCTATAGAGATACAAGAAAACATTTAAGAGGAAAACTAACAATGTGCAATGATTTAGAATACTTTAAGGTGGAACAAAAAAATGCCAAGCAATGAGCTGTAGCTTATTATCACATAGCAGATAGGAAAAAGTCTGAACTCAATTACTTGAGAGGTTTTAGGTCTCCTCTAGAAGTTCTGCCACAATTCCCACCAACGAGATGCACTTTCCAAACTGTTCCTTCAGACATAACAGCAACTGACATTATCAGTACAAAATGAACAATATCTGACTGAGGTCAAGGGGCATGATCTGTTTGTTGTACCATTGATATTTCTATGATGCTGTTTTACCTTGGTTTCTCACACTTTTTACAGCTTTCATATATCACTGTTAACCCAGCACTGTAAAAAGTGATTCCTTTAAAACTGCGTTGGACAACCCCAGCCATCATGTCCATGTTATTTCAGAGGACACAGCTGGGGATAGATATGGATGTATACGGCATCAAGTTCTGAACTAACGTTTCAGAACAGCTTTGTCAAACCTTATCAAAAATGGCCATTCTTTTTTTCCTTTCCTTTGCACACAGACCTCCTACATGGAGCTGAAAAGCCCAGAGCTTCTGGATAAGTCATCTGGAAATCACTTCACAGTAAGAACCACAGTGAAATCCTTCCTCTTGACAATATGTATTTCAGGCAAAGTCTGTCAATACACAAGGGCTTTCAATCCAGTAAATTCCAGGAAACTGTCCACGATGGAGTTTCTCATTCTCTGTAGGTCATATATTTGAAAATTCAATGTAACATAATTTAAATAGATATTAATAAAAAACAACAGCAACACTACCCCACCCCACTCCCCCACCCCGCCACCCCCCACACACAAATTAAGCTAGTTTCATACTTCTGCTCCACAGCCAGAGTTTGGTTTGAGGAAGTAGTACAATATGTGATACATGCAGAGTGACAGAAGTCACCCAATTTCAGCATGCTCACATGTACAGGCTTCAGTGTTGCCCACAGATGTTACTTCTTATGCCCAATCACACTGAACAGCAATGAACAAAGAGTCAGCTGTAATTAGTTCTTCACTGGCTTTGCAGGAAGGCTTGTATCTGGGGCCATGCATCTGTGGGTTGATGTTTTTAAGAAAGAGCAGAATTGGAAATTGTTGGCAAGCTTACAAAAATAATACAGATGAAGTCTGACAGGAGTCAGAGTGCTAAGCTAAGACTTGCTGTAATTGAAACATCAGGCAATGGAGAGGCTGATTAAAATCAACATTTTCATGTGACTATTTTGGTCCTCCAGGACATGGTCCAGAGACCAAATTGCTAGAAATTAGTCATGCCTTGCTCATGACCCTAAAGGCACAGACTTGCATACAAGAATTTGAACATATAACTGGAAAAACTCACTGTTGTTCAAATGGGATATTTTTTAAAGAAAAGTGACAAAAAGCCCCAAACAAGCAAACACAAAAAACCCCCAAACCCACCACAACCTACAAAAAGCCTTATCAGATTTAGACAGATCCATTATTTCCAATATTTCCTTTGTTTCTTTGAAAAATGTTTCTACTGAACATCTGTTGATTTAATATATATCCTACCCACAGCAGGATAAAAATGTATGAATGATCATGTTTTACCATCACTATACACAAAAACACAGTGTGGTCAGTAACTAAATTTTGGAAAGTCATTAGTAAATTCTATTACAGATTAAAGTACTGGAAATCAGTTACACAGCTTTCATCTGCATTGCATTATTTGTATAAGTCTTAAAGTAAACTAAGTATCTATAACATACAGAGGATGTTACATCATATGGAAAAAATATATATATGTATCAAAGCTGTAGTAGGAGGAAGACTAAGTCCCTAAAACCAACAAAAGAGGTCATTATTTTACTCAAAAAGAACAGTTTTCCTTAATTCTTTAATTTTAAACTCTGTTAATTAATTTTAATCCCACCAAGTGAAGTCCTAAATTAAGCATAACCAAAGGTCCTTTTCTGATTACTAGATTACCAAGGGATGAAGCTAGAAGTTTTATTAAGTCCAAAATTTTATGTTATTAAATAATGAACTAAAATTCAGGGCTTAAAATTTTTGGAAAAAACTTAAGGCAATAGTGATTCATGTAGTTTTTGAAATTCCTAATGTCAGGCTATGTTTTAAATGTAATATGAAACTACTGAACAGCTTTTGAATTACACATAATGGTAGACAATTATTTAGCCTCTTTCAAAGTCAAGGAAAGGTTATGTTTCCTAGACATTCCTTCATCTCTTTGAGTCAGTAAAAATCCAATAAGGCCTCAAGTCTAGAGAGGTTTCATTTGTTTCCAGATTCATTACTGGTAGAGCCACTAACTTCCTGCAAGAACCTTTCCTTTAAAACAAACATTAATTTGTCAAGAGCAGACTAAAACAAACTCGCTCTGTGATGCACACAATAAAAAATTTCCTTTGTGAATACAAACTAGTATCCTCAAAGCATGTCTCAACTGAAAACAAACACTGAATGCTTGGATTTCCTATTCTTCCTTATAAATATTGAAAATTTTGCATCAAAAAGGTTTAATAAATTTTCCTAAGTTTACCTCTAGTATCCAAGATGTACATGCACCAAGACCAACTGAAATGTAGCAATATCACATTAACACTAAATAAACAAAGCCAAACAGTCAGAAATCAGTTTTGACTCCTTCCCCCTGCAATTTATAATTACTCTATCAAAATCTATAGGAAGGCTGGTGTTCAGTTGTTAAAGGCAGAGCTGTTGCATGACAAACAGTGCATCTCTTGTGACAAACAAGGCAGCCATTACTATTCCTGTCTCATGAATAAATATCATAGGCAACCTGAGAAGTGGGTTACTATCAATATAATATGCTTATTATATATAATTCAAATGAGAAAAAGTTATGTTTCAATGATCCATGATATTTAAAATCATGGTGCTTGACTGCAACTATCAGCACCACAGCAGGATACATAGAATGAAGCAAGAAAGTAATTTCATTTTCACAGGGCTCTCTTGAAACCAATTTTGAAGTGCCTGAGCACAAAAAAGAACCACTGAAAGACTGCTGTAACAGCATTTTGAGCCTATACTACTCATGTGCACACTATAACTTCAAATCTTATTATTCTGGAAAAGTGATACAACTACAATCCTAAATTTGGGGGCGGGGGGGTGGGGAGGGAAGTAATATTTCTCTTTTTTTTCTTTTTAATATCCTTAGCTGGGAGGGATCCACAAGACTTTCAGAAACCTGTATCTAAACTTTGAGATCAGAAATTTTCTGTCCCTCTCAGTTAGTTTGGTCTTGCCAATAAGGAGGGACCTAGAAATAGGCTGTTGGTCAGGACAGAGAGCATTTTGCAATTTTTCATCTAAAATATTAAGAAAATAGTTTTTTTGAGTGCTGGCCACTCCATTGTCACTCAGAAGGTCTGGTCTGTATCAAAAATTATGTTTCTGAAGAAATAAAATTTGAACTAACATGCACTCCATCCAAGCATGACATCTACACCAGAATTTTATTCTAAAATGTTTTTAGTATACTTAATTGCAGAGATGGGTCAAAAGTTCAGCTACTGATTTAATATTTCATTAAGCTAGGGGACACTACCCACTCTGGTGACCTGCCATAGAGCACAGATTTAATGAATGAATTGCATCTTCTGAGAATTCTTGATTACAAGGTTACTTCTGATCTCCAGTCAGACTGAGATTGTCTTTTGTTAAAGGCATGCTTCCATAACACACAAAAATTGTCACTATAGAAGGTAGTAGGTTTCTGTTCAAAAAGGGTACATAATTTACATTTTAATTATTTACTCTGGAAAGAATATGTTTGAAGGAGAATTTACAACACCTTTTAAGACAATTTTTAGGTTTATGAAACCGCTCTGATTAAGTGATAAGCATTTTCTCCTTGAACAGCATGATGCCAACCGAACAGGAAATTGGGGTCAAATTCATTGTCCTTCTCATTCCAGTAAGGAAATCTAAACCAATCCTGATTGAAAAGAATCTACAATTAAACAGAAATTACTTCACAGAGAATTCTTTATAAACATCATGATGTAATCAAAGTCACTTACTGTGATAACTTAGGAAGCAACAAGCTCAAAATGAGCAGTGTTTGATAACTTCTAATCAGAACCAATCTAGAAAAAATAAAGGCTTATATATAGCTTAATTTTTGAAAGAGAGATATGGAATTTATAAGGACAGTGCATTTCTTATACAAAACATCAGATTCTGAGTTTTCAAGTATTCCTGTCTAAGAAGAAAACCACAAAACCCCCACAAACAAATGAAAAAGTTCTAAGATAAAATTTTGATATAACCACAGAAAGACTGACTAGATAATGTGACCTACTGGATCATGAAGCATCTAAAAGCTCTTTTATGGATCAAGCCATTAAATCAGAGGTTAGAACAAAACCAGCCAGCAGTGTCCAAGTCTCTCTAGAACTGGGATAATTCAAGAACAAGCAAGAGGGTTCTCTGCTCTCTTCAGCAGCAGGAGCAGATTTATTTCAGTGATGTCTCTTATTGCTAAAGAAATAAAGATACTGCACATGTAACTATTGTTAAGACACTACAGCTTTTAGGAAATCAAGCAATGTATTTTACAGTTACATTTAAAGAAATTAATCATCATAGATGACAAGGGGTTTATTTCAGGGTTTGGTGTTTTGCTGTTCTGTTTGAGTTGAGGCAGCTATTCCTTCTGATGAAAAATGCAAGGGAGGAGAAAAAAGATGTAAGAAAGGTAACCTTTCTGCTTATCTTTTGAAAATTGGTCACTTTTTTATCCTCACTAGTGCTTTTTGTCTGACTCAAGCCACTCCTCCATCTTTAACAACCAACACACCATGACAACAGCTGTTACCTGCCATAAATGTGGGCCAGCATCTGATGCCCAAAGACAGCTCTTCAAAATTAAAATATTTTTCCCCATACACACTGTAAAGTTTTTTCTTACTAATACCATAAGTGTAATCCTGTTTTCATCAGGATGACTATCGCGTCAATCCTAATAAAAATTTTCGTTTCACTTACAAGAGTTATTTACACTGAAAAGCAATTTCAGACTCTCTAGCCTCTAGGCTTAAACCTAGAAGGAAATTTTCACTCAATATATTCCCTTAAAATCATGTATATTTTTTTTTCCCAAGACTGCTTCTTTTGTACTTCTTGTTCATCCTAATGAGATTTGAACAAGTTATTTAAGAAGCTATAAATCACAATTGAATATTTGACTGATTTTTAAGCAACCTAAACTACTTTATTGTAGAGCCTTAAGTCTTAAATCATTTTCTGCATAGTATTTAAATAATTAACTTGTTGCAAAATGTGATCTTTATAAGGTAAGCCTCCAGAACACAGCCGTAAAATGAGTTTGGGACTATGAGAATGCATAATATTTTCATTCATTCATTTCTTTCATTCTGCAAGACTTCCTCTTTTGCACATCAAAGTGATTACAACTTATTGCTATGTGCAAGTACACCACAAGCAAAATTTGTGTACCATCTGTATTACAAACACTCTTATCTTCCACACTATTCCCTTCACATAATGCTCTCCTGTTCTTTTCTTCAAAGAGCTGACTGTAGACAGGGAGGAAAGGAAGAATTATCATCTCTCTGCAGGCAGGAAACAGGATCAGAGTAGCTTAGCTACCTGTTGGAATTGATACAAGAGCCAAGCCTTTCTCCAAACCAATCTCTGCCACAAGACTGGCATTCCTGCTAAAGCAATCCAGGAGTTTCCGAAAACACACCTTGAAACAGCAATCCATACTTTAATTCAGACTGTAATGAGTCTCTCTGCAGAAATTAACTTGTTGAAGAAATCTGAACCCAACCCATTTCATTCATTCCAGAAGGTACCCATTAGTCAGACCTGGTTATGAACATTGATGGAGAGTAAAGTTAAAAGCTACTGCTGAAAGGGTTCAGGTTTTAAGTTTAAAACTGTTGTCTTGATTTTGATAAAAGAAAATTAATTTGAAGTCTTCTAAAACAAGTACCTCTGAGATGTTCAAGATATCACAAATATTATAATACAGAAGAACTCATATTTCCACTGATATCACAAGAATGTTCCATCACCTTCTGAATTGCAAAATAAAGAAATAAATCACACATTAAGCAATCAAAAGCTAATCTCAGTCTGTAACTAGACTATTTTTGCTTATGAGGCTTTGTTCCCTGTTCCACAGATTAAATATGGTTTTCCTAATTTTATGAGCATCATAATCTGAAAAGATGGCATGAGAAGAAAGTAGGAGATTGAGCAAACGATATCAAGTGTTTAGACATCTTATTTTCTAGATCAGATTATTAACCAGAAAAAAAAAAAAAAGAAAAAAAAAAAGGAAAGAAAAAGAAAGGGAAAAAGAAAAAATAAAAAATCAGAAAATTGCACACCTCTTTTCTTCCATTTACCACCATGGAATTAAATAAAAATAAAACCACAACAAAAACACCCCAATCCGGTCCCCCTTACACAAATGGGATTTTCTAATTTATACCTATTCTTTAGATATGCATGCAAATAAAGAATTAAGAATGGAACAAACTTCTCAGGACTCAGAATCAATAGCCCCACATTTAAGTTCTAACTCTACTTGCTTTGGGTGCTCACACATAGCTGCTTCTACTTTTACAAAACTTGGTTCCAGAGATTCTGTAACATTTTGGTATGTAAAAACAAAATTTCTCCCTATTGTGTGAGATTTTTGCTTTCCAATTTTCAGGAAGGAAGGAACTGGCAAGTGTTCACCGATTTACCGCACTGTTACAGAAAGTTTATTTTGAATATATATAAAACAATAACTTTCACCAAAAATTTGGTGCTTGTTCTGTTTTGAAGTTATGACATCTACTTCTGGTAAGGCTTAACTGACTTAATATTCCACTTCTGGGAAGAGTAAATAGTGTGAAACAAGATTACAAACATGCTGTAAATAAGTGGGTTTATTCAAGCTTTTTATTACTAGTAAATTCTACATCACTTATGCTAACACATCTTATGTAAGTGTGGCATGAATTTCTCACAGCTCTTGACATAATTTTCTTAAATATGTTAGCAAGCAATTCTGCTGGCAGCGCTGGCTGTCCAAAATATCAGTGAAAGCTTTCTTTAAAGAAACAAACAAACATGAAGGTAAAATTGAAATTATTATACTAGATGTTTGCACTAGATCATAAAAACACCCTCTCATTTTACAGTGAAAAAATTACTAAATTTTGAGTGTTGGCTCTAGGTATGGAATTGAAAATAGAGGGCTCTTCATGATCATTCTGCATTTCACCAACTGTGCAATGGAGATACCAATTTGGTAAAACAAACTCTTAATACACCCTGTGCCATTAGTTCATAAATCAGTTTTAGGAAACATGAAACCAAACAAACTGAGCCAAGTTCAGATCCCATTAAGTTTTAGTAAATGTCTACCTCTGCATTTAGTATATATTCGATATCTCTATGGGAAACACACCTCAGGGAAACATTGTTTTATTCTCCCTTTTAAGAGAGAGGAAAACCCCACAGCTTAAAGGTTTGTTTCACTTTCCAAGATGTTAAATGTTGGCACCCATTGCACACTTCTTAAGCTGAACAATTAAAATACCAATTCCAGAGGGCTGACCTGGAATTAATACTGACCTACATACTGCTCTTCACCATCAGTTCAGCTTATGTTAAAAGGTACAAGATTAAATACATTCAGAGGGTTTGAAATCCCCTTCTCGAAACTCCCCAACAGAGCCTCCTCATGCCCAACCCACAGCCAGAGCATTTCTATGGAAGTGCTTCAAGGTTCTCACCATGTCAGATGCCTACCTGGTACTCAGGCCATGTGGGACTGAACAAAGGCCACTTACAAGCACTCATTTGTTGAATCAAATTCATTACTTTCACAATTTTTCTTATTACTTTCACAATTTTTCTTATTTCACCCATTACCTTTAATATTCATCCATATCTTGCACGGTATTGTTTCTTACAACAAGAACAAAGCACTGAGCATCAACTTCAAAGCATTTGTAGTAATTGCTAGCTTCAGCCTGTGTTTTTTTTGAGAATGTAAGGCTTTTGGATTTTTTTTTGCCATATTCTATGCAATAGTCTGAAAGTCTCTAACTTTGTAAATTGGATGCCAAATAAAAAGAATAAAATTAAGTTTTCCATTTAGCAAAAGTAAAGTCTGAACTCTAAAAATGTGAGCTATCAACTACAGCTGTATAATAAACCATCCCAAAGGTATTATTCCAATAGAATATTATTCAGATGCATTTAATTCAAAAAGCTTTTTTTTCCCTGAATTTTCAGGATCTCTGCAGACCTTTGGTTCTGCTGTATGTTTTTGAGCACTAAATTCATAATAATCATCTTGACCATGCACAATTTTTTTGTGAAATAATCATGTCAATTGGTGCAATAAATGAGCTAAGAATGAGTTTCTCTAATCACATTAAAAGGTAGCTTTGTTATGTAGGGCTTTTTTTAAAGAAAAAGTGTACTTTTCCCACAACACACTGCTTGTATTCCTTTGTGACTGCTCCAGGAAAGGAAAAGAATGGGGAGCTGAACTTATTGCAGCTAATCAAATGAGTTAAGATTGGAAAATCCTTATCAAGCAAATCTTCAGGAAGCAAATTCAAAGAATAATAAGTGGCTTACTTTCTCACTGGCACATTGGGTAGGAGAAGGAGCAGGACATAGTAACCCCTTCTCTCACATAAGAATCATTAGCATTTATAAAGTCTAAGCTTTGAAGGGCAGAAAAGCTTCCAGACCCATTCTGCAAAGGAAACCTTTCAAACATCAACTGAGGGCAAATAAATGATGTGCCAAGTCTGCTGCAGAGAGAAAACCTGGATGCCAGAAAGTTTCCCTCCCCCTTCCTTGGAGGGCAGAAAGAGACAGACAAATTGTTTCTGCCTATTCCTATCCTGAAGTTGCCAGAGAGCCCTTAACTCTTGATGGACTAACTCCAGGGTACAATTCACCCCTATCTGGACTGTTCTATCCAGCAAGCCCAGAGGCAAGGAACAGGCAAAACCACGTTACTCTGATTCCCAGTTTAATATGAAAGAAAGATTTTAATGTTGAAAATGAAGAAACAAGGCCTTGGAAAATGAACTTAACCTAGTACTAACCTTAGGACAATCAAGCAGGTAAACTCAGGGCTCACTGAAATCTTGTAGACATATCTGAACTTAAAAACACTGTAGCAGTCCATATCAAATTAGATATTACTGTTAGATTTTACTTTACTCTGCTATGAAGATCCAATTTCAAGGAAAAAGCAGTGGGTATAAAAGGAAAAAAATGGCCAAGGCTATTGAAATAACAAGAATACATATCTAGTTTATATTCCACTTTTCTGTTGGAAAAAATCCATGGAAATTGTGCAGAATTACTTTGGAAATGGTGGAATCAGTTTCAGACTAAACGGATTTCTGAGGATCCCTGAAGCTTAACATATACATTTACGATAGAATCATGTCTGATGTGAGTTTTTACATAATTTGTTTAGTCTCTCAAAATAACAGAACCTATTAGAAGACTTCACTTTGGAGCTCATTTACCAGCTCCCAGCACCACATTTCATTTTTTCCCTATTCTTGGTTCTGTCTTCTATGCCTCTGTCTGCAAAGTCCAGTAAGTACAAACTTACTTTTAAAAGTCAGATGACAAGTAATTGTTATCTGAACCCTTTTGAGTAGAATTATGCCATTTAATAAGTACTTTGAGTCATCTCAAGGTCACGTTTCACTCAGATTCTTTATGCAGTTAATCGAGCCCATAGGAATAATTGCTGGGTCTAAATGTTTGTATACCACAGTTCCACAGATTCAGCATTTCAGTGGCACTGTTCCTATCAGTCTTAAAAATGTATCATCTAACTGGACAAATGGCTCCATTTCATCTCATTTCTGCATTAAGAGGTGACAAATTTTAAACTTGTTGCTATATTTGGGGCAGAATAAAGGGAAAAAGAGTTTCTAGCCTTGCAGCCTTGAATTTGAAGGCAAGGGTATGTCTGATTACACTTTTGTGCGTGCCCAGAGAAGCTAATGACCTCAATGCATGTTACTTAAAACCCAATTCCCTGTCATTAAGTTTCCATTTACACAAACCTGGAACTGGCAGGAGTCTACATCTTCTAGTGAATATCTTATCTATCATTCAGCATATTAATGCAAAAGTTCAAAAGAACACTTTTGCTCATCTGCTCTACTCATAATTTGAGTAAAAGATTAAGACATCCCTTAATTTGCAGTTCTACAAGAAGATATTTCTTCAAAACTGACCAGGCAGTTCACTGAAATAATTTTGAAGCATGTGGCTATATATTAAATCCGGTGATTAAGCTTTCAGACAGACCTTACTAGTAGCTTTCTTCCAGACTCAGAGCTTTCACCTTGCATAATAATCCTTGGCTTTCTTGAAAGCACTGAACCTTTGTTGCCAGCTAGCACGAGTTACAGTAGTTAACATCACACTTAATTGTGAAATTAATTTATTGTGACTAAATTTCCAGCTGAAAGCTCCGTGAGTCACACAGACCCTGCTCCACAGGTCTTTCCTCCAATTTCAGTTGAAGCAAAACAAGCATTAAGCAGATTTGTTTTTAAAGCTCAGAATAACACCAACACAGAGCTACTCTAACAGCTTCTCTAACAGCTTCTAAGCCCTTCCATGCTATTTCTGTAGCTCAGTGTGCAAGGACTATTCTGTCAAGAGCTTCCAAGCTGAAATTTTTTCATGGCTTAATTTTTTGGTCCCATGTGCACAAAAAAAGGGTCTTCTGTTCAAGACTGTTCAGATTGCAAGTTTTTAGCCAACATCCTTCATCCTCACACTATTTTACCTTCCATTATCAGCAATTCCCTCTTGCTCTGTAAGAGAGGACAAGCTCCTGCTCCCCATCTGTCTGTCCTGAAGCTCTAATGAGCCAATTGGATTCACTTCCAGTGTGCTCAGCTCCTGAGTTTTAGAGGCTTCACTCTCTCCATTACAGACCCCACTGCATATGATAGGTAAGAAAGACTGACTAGTTGTCCCTGCACTGCTCGTGTGTCACTCAGCCTTTACAGGACAATGAACTCAGCTGTCTCCAGTGAGCACAACTAAAAAAATACATCTTGCTTCAGCCACATGGAAATAAGAGTCAACAAGCATGGAATCTGAGCCCATTTAAACAAAGCTCTAGCTGAAAATTCTGTTTCCCTTCTGGGCAAATTACTAGCAAGACAGTACCTGGTCTTCCAGGATATTAATTGTTTAATTTAATAATTCAGTAATTCTGCTGAAGCAAGGACCAAACTCTTCTGCTTGCACCTACTTCCCCACCTGTGCCCCCTTCACGAATTAGAATATGGCAACATTGAGTATAAGCAGCCATATACACACCCCCTTCACAGCTTCATACCCCTAAACCTTTATCCTTCAGTAATCATTCAGTATTCGGAACAAAAATGATTGTACCTGCTTTGATTAGAACACCTTCTAGCAAAGCAATTTCAGGTAAGCAAGAAAAACCACAAGAAGCAAAGAAAGGATGTTGGAGTTGATGTATAACAGGGTTATTGATGAACTATTTTCTTCATATAAGGCATATACATAATAGTCCATGACTCCAATTTTGTCATCCAATCACCACCATTCCCTTACCTGTCCTCCGCAATGTGTCAGAAACTCTGCCTCTGCTGATGATCACAAATTCTTTTGAATCAGCTCAGATTATTCAGCAAAATACAGAGCCAATTCTTTGGTGTATTCCTACTTGCTATCCATACCACTTTATAAAGAGCCTTAGCAGATTTCTTTCTACCCATAACAAAGCAGACTTTAAGACAAACCTTATGCACGTGTAAATTTAATTTGAACAAAATTTAGTTTTGCTTTTCTTCCAGACATTATTAAATGCTCCATAACACAGCTGCAGTATCTACCCCTCCCAC
The DNA here is from genome assembly GCF_049639895.1 of Pseudopodoces humilis. Classification (NCBI taxonomy): domain Eukaryota; kingdom Metazoa; phylum Chordata; class Aves; order Passeriformes; family Paridae; genus Pseudopodoces; species Pseudopodoces humilis. The sequence goes on along the minus strand of NC_142207.1, from coordinate 31,133,737 downwards.
AATTAGAGTCTCTCCATTGCTAAGGCGTTTTTTAAAAATTTTTTTAGAGCTAGACATGCATCTTTGACTCTTTAAAAATTTACCAAGTACTCTGCCATAATTTCCATTGTGTTCCCCCAGAGGAAAACATTATCTACATGCACTGAACCCATGAAATGCAGACATTAGACCAGAGGCTCATCATAATTCATTTTGACTTCCATTTGGAAAAATAAAGCATTAAACAATCTCCAAACCCTTACATGTTGGCAATACTGCCTGTGGACTAGCAGCCCACAAGGACTGCTCACAAAAATGGAGTGTTCCTAACTTGTGTTTTAAGTTACATTTCCCTGCAAAACATGCAGCACCCAATAAAACCCAAATACAGCCCAAGAGTTTCCCCTCAAAGGGAGGCTGAATTTCTACTTGAAAATACCTCATTCTTCTTTTTGGTCTGAGTTAGAAAATATTGTAAGAAAGCACAACCATGAATATCTGAAAACAGATATTTCTTGTGACTGAACTGATTATTCCTCTGTTAATTTTAACACAATCAACAAGCAATAGTGACTACTTTTGACACTCCAGTGTTGCATTTCTGACCATCTTTCTCCCCTGTTTAACCTTCACTGAAGGAATTTATATATTGGAAAAAAAAATTTTTTAGACCTTTTTGATACTATTTCAATGTGAAAAAGATTTTCACATTGAAATAGTACCAAAAGGGTTAAAAAAATCTTTACCCAAACTACAAGATATTTTCCTTCGTAATTATTTACAGATTTCTTCTACAGCAGTAAAAAACATGTTCACCATGAACAGAAATAGGATACAGCTGTAGTCTTCTGTCCTGAACCAAAATTAAACAAAAATGACAATCCCTTCACCCTTATCAGACATATATTCATGTGCAAGACTATTAATTTTAAAAAAATAATTACCCTACAGATAAGTATTTTTTGATAGTACAATTCCAATGACAAACCCCTAAACAATCAGTGTGTTAAAATATTGTTACGGATGTTTTCATCAGCAATACTAGAAGTATTACAAGTTTAATATCCCTCTCACATCACATAAGTATCATTTGTCTTTGGCGTTCTCATTAATACTTTATTCATCGTACCCTGTGCAGTATTGATTAACCCCACAGATGAGTCTTTTGTATGATAGTGTATAAAACTCTTAGCTATGGTTGTGTGCAATTACATCCAGTCTGCCATCAGTCCCCTTTATTTCACAGTTGTGACTATTCTTTTAACTACCAAACCCTGGGTAAGTGCAGGAGCTCTGATCTTGCTCAGTTTTACCAAATGAGATATATTGCTGAATCTCTTCTTGTAATTTACATAATTCATTAAGATTGGGATAAATGCGTCATTTGAGAGCCAAGACTCCCCATCACAGACATCTTTCATTTATATATTTTATAACTTTAAAAAAAACACTTTTGTGTAAGTCTTACATTTTTCACATTTCACAGCTAGACTTCCTTTATTAATTTGAATGCCACCTTCCTGTCAAAAGCCAGGCCTAGGTACTAGAAATATCTATACACATGCCTAGGCTACAACACTTTGGCTCTCAAGTAAAATTCAGATGTACATAAACCAGAAACAATTACCTCTGAAAGCAATATGAAACTATAATACAAAATAATTCAGAGAGAACGAGACCAATGCGAGCTTTACTCTTTGTATTACTCTATAATGCCTGTGTTTGCATGAAAAAAGTGTTTTACACTATTGCCTTAGCCTTCATGTCTTATTTTGACTGCATTTCTTCAGCCAGGTCAGCCTTCACTAATGACTCAATCTTAAAATGAAACACAAACGGAAACAACACAGATCACCGAAATGGTTCAGGATCAATCAGAATTATGATTTTCTTCTTGTACAATTTATTTCTTTTGCAACACAGTTTGCTCCAGGATACTTATAAACAAAATCTAGAAGTATGGTACTAAGAATACTCAATTCTGCCAATAATTTTTGTCTATACAGTATTTTAAAATAAGATGTATAGGAGAAGTAGGACTCAAAGCTAAGTCTGAAATAATAGAGTTAAACAGATGGTTTAGAAATCACAAAAATACAAGAAAATCTAAGACCATCCTTTCTTTCCCTACTTTAAATGTTTGTCCTTAATGCACAAATCAGCAGCTACTACAGCATGCTCCACAGAAATCTGAAAATTCACAGCTGCTTCATAGGAAGCCAAAGAGGACAGCTAATCACTCAAACCCTCCTCTTCCTGCAGACATCCTCAGAGCACCAGCTCTGTCCCCATCAAGGTTGATACTTCAGCACTCCACAGCTACTTTATGAAATTTATATGTACAGATAAATAATGAATAAGCAGAATTTCTTGGGATGAGGAAGTTTAAAGCTACAAACAGATAAAACTGACAGCTAAAACCATAAGGTATTACAAGTTATGAAAGGAAGGATTATTATAGATAATGTAGAAGTTCAAAAAATGTGTTTGGTCAGCAGCATTAGCAGCAACCCAGAGAACAGTAATAATGGAAAGAGACCAATTTTCCAATCACAAATTCATGAGGCGAGACCTTGCACAAGGAAAGAGCAAACTAAGAAAGATTGGCAAAGGGCACTATTATGTCTGGCTCCTTTGAAAAGTGTAACAGCAAGGAAATGTGATCCCCAAGTTGGAATTTGAACTGTCAGCATGGAAAACAAATATGGTTGGGTTTTTTCATTTTCTTTCTAATTATCTGACTTTTCTTTAGCTACAGGGCTACCAATTTAACCTAAAGGAAGTCAAATGAAATTGTTTAATGCAACTCTAAGGAGCTTCTAGGATTTCAAGTATTCTCATTTATAATCCAAGCACAGCAAAGTTTAAGTAATTTTAGTTCAAAGATGAATAACCAAGATATACTAGCAAGCTTTTACATGGTAAGGCTGGAGAATCCTAAATTAGTTTTAAAAGTCCTTAATGAAGCAAATCAATGCATGAGTCTGCTCACTGGGTCCTTATCTGCGTACATCTTAACATACTCGACAATTCCACCAGTTTATACATATAGTTTCTGAGATTTTAGATATTTAAAAGCAGACAGACTTTTTTGTTCATGTAAGGGATTGTGTTCCTGACCAAACCTTTAATTCTACTGTAATAATCAATAAAAAGGTACATTGTATACTCTGTAGCTCTATTTTACTTTTTAACAAGGTAATAATATTTTACATGGGTATGTAGGGGATTTTTGGGGATAAAGATAATACAGATAATACAGAAAGACATGGAAAGACTAATGAATAATCTACCCGTATTTGGGTAAGGCTAATTAAGTTGTAGCATCATTATACCAGGTAGAACTCTTCCTGCACCATATACCTTTATGATATTTAGACAGTGAGAACAATTATTTAGGTAGCACAAGAAGTCTCGAAGGGTCTAAAAGTTTGTCATAAATCTAGTAATTAAATAAACTCTAATAAAGTCACACCTGCGCCTTTTGTCTCCTTAGAAAGGAGCTGTTCACAGTTACAACTTCATTCTCAGGTATTTGCTTAGGTCATATAACACCAAGAAATGTGTTTTTTCTGAACTTTAAGTATAAGAAACATTTAATTTTCTTCCTTATCAAGGACAGAAGAAATGATAGCAGTATAATCTGGACATGCAGCTTTCCCATTAATAACATAAGAGGCAGAAGAAGATATTCACCGTTTTTATAAAGTGCAAATTCTACCTCTTTTTCACCAGTATTTCCCATGGTTTTAACAGCATCACCTCAGCCATTCATAAATTATTCTATCGTTTCACTGCTGCTATACCCAAGACCTCCATCCACCACCCCACCCTCCAGCCCTCTTAGTTCAAGTTGATGCGATTCCTTGCAGCTGTGAATAACTAGCTAACCTGCACATTTTGGCACAGCTAGATAATGTCTTACCTGAAGGCACTAATTACTTTTAGTGTAGCTATCACCACATTTTCTCTAGTTAGCAAGAATATAAGTACATTTTGAAAGGCTTTCTCCGAGGGATTTTGACAAACTCCTCAGTGGATAAACTGGGAGTGATTTGTCAGTGGTGACATATTTTATGCTTTCTGCACTGGTATTTCCCACTGGATTTGATAAATCCAGGTTTAGTCAGAGAACTGCTCAAAGCAAACACTATGTAGCTTAAGCTAAGAGTTTGAGAGGAACCAAGCTGTCTTTGTGTCTGTTCAGAGCAAGATTAGGTTTAGGCCTGTGTAAATCACCTGAAGTACAAGGCTGCAGGACTTCTGACAGGGAGCTTTGGACTATGCCCCATATCTTTCCCAATGGGACTCTGTTAGTGAGGCCTTTGATTCAAGGCAGATTTGACAAAACCAAGACACAAAGCCATGTCAGGCAGATTTGTAACAATGCTCCATCTCAGATCACCACAACAGGAACATCTGCCTTTCCCTCCTGCTCTGAGAGGAGCATGCCCCTCCAAAGAGATGTATCAGCACAGCCAAATGAAGTGTAACTACAGCACACGTGAGCACATTTGCATGAATATTCAAATAGCACTAAACCCCTAGATATTGCTGAAGGAATCAAACATCAGCTGTAGGGCAGCTCTGCAGCAGTTCCAGTGAGTCACCTGGTAAGTATTTTAGCTGCTAATCCAGCTCAAACTCTGTGGTCACAGCTGTGGGTAGAGATGTAGTTATAGTTCCCAGCAGTCAGCACAGAAATGCCAGAGTTAAACCATATTGTTGTATTATGTTCTTACTTGGATATAGCCTAAAAAAGCTTTGTATGTGCTTGTGTCTAAGTCCTGTTCAAAGTGTTTTAGTGCTCCAATCTGTTTCTGAACCTTAATCAGGAATTAAACCTGAGAGCTCCATGTGACTTTACTCCTAGAGGCACAAAAACATCAGCCTTTGTCATTGCTTCAACATTTTTGATAATTCAGCCTTCAAAGCCATTGAAAAGAAGGAACATACTATTTATCTAATAGAGCAGGTGAATACATTTATTAAATATTAGACATATATTTTAATGAGATTTTCCAGCTACAAAAGTAACATCGGTATCTTACTTCAAAGACCATATATATGGTATTATACATAATCTGCTAGTGATAGCAGTAGCCTCATCAGAAGTGAAACAATATATTCCAATGACCAAATTCCTCTACAGAGATTTAATAGTAAGAAAGAATCTAAAAAAAACACAAAAAAATCCAAACAAAACCCACAAATAAACAAACCAATACCACAAAAAATCCAAAGGCAAAAAAAGATGAAACAAAACAAAACCCCCCCAAAAAAGCCTCCCTCTCGTTTCAAAAAAAACATGAATTAACTTTAACTGAAAATAAGATCAAATAGCAAATATAAACCTTAAGTTGTTCAAAATGCAGAAAAACTAAAAAGCTGGTGTATTTCAGTTGCCATAAAGCATGTTTAATATCAGGAAATTTACCTGTGTTGGGAGAACAAAGCTAGCACCTCATGTGGAAGCAATCACAGGTACTTGAGGCACTGCAAAAACAAACTCAGAGTTATACTTTTACAAGTACTTTTCACATACCCACAGAATTATGGACTGATGTACTGAAAATACTGACACTCATAATGATAAAGCACACTGCAAAAATATATTCAAAGAAAGAGTAGACAGCAAAGCAGCTTATAGAAAAAGAACCACCCCATTCTAAAGCCACTCATGTCTACAAAGACTTGTCTGCCCCCACGCTGAAGGGGTGCAGCAGCATTTCTAGCAAAGTACCCACAGGCACAATGCAATAGAAAAAACACAGGGCACTTGGGAAGGGAACAGGGGCTCAGGAAGGAATTCCAAAGGCCGGAGCAGAGCATGTTGAGGACCCTGAGTAGCCTCACCAGGGCCTTCCACACACAGCTCCATTTAAACCAAGGATGGGGACATGGCCTACCCTTCTTCTGAGGGCCTGGGTCATGGTCCTTGTGATGTCCCTGGCTGGGGACAGGGCCCATCCTGTTTCTGAGGGCCTGGGTCACGGTCCTTGTGATGTCCCTGGCTGGTGACAGGGTCTATCCTGTTTCTGAGGGCCTGGGTCATGGTTCTTGTGATGTCCCTGGCTGGGGACAGGGCCCAACCTGTTTCTGAGGGCCTGGGTCATGGTCCTTGTGATGTCCCTGGCTGGGTGCTGCCCTTAGCGCTGCTTTTGGCCACATTGCTTCCCCGGGGACCCCCGATGGCTGGTGAGATCTGCTTTCCTCCCCTGCCTGCTGTGGGGAGTGGCCATGGCAGCTGAGGTGGACACCCCCGCTTTCCCTCAGAGGTCACCTTGCCCTTCCTGAGGGAGCACTCCCGCTCTTACCCCTCACTTATTAATGTTTTATGTATAAACAGCATTTTATCTTGGTATTTCTAACTAAACACATGTGGGGAGCAGATTTTTTTGACCCAGTATCTAAAGGCCCCACAAGCTGTGTGGAAAAAGCAATTACTGCCTTTCACTAGCAGGTTATTTTCCCCACATCAAGTCCACAGGTACAGACAGAGGTTATGGCAGCTTTCCATTGGAAAATCTAGCCTGCAAAAGGTGAGGCTTTAGATATCTCCTGGAAGAGGTGGAAAAATAATATAGTATGGATAGAAAAGACAGTAATATTTGCTATAAAGTTAAATGTAATTTATAGAAGATAAGTTTTACAGTTCTTTGTTGTGGGTTGTTAGGCCCAGGGAGTGTGCCCATGGGACAAGCAGTTTTTAAGGACTAGCAAACCACTTTTGGTGAGGAAAGTGGGGAACTCAGTGTGGCTTTTACTTCCTTTACAAGATACTGAAAGGTGTTCTTATGCTCTGTAAAGCACTGAAATTAAAACAGTCTTACCTGATATGTACTAAAGCTTATATTCATTGAAGTATAGGTTACAATAAAGAACTTTGATACATGTAGTTCTTATCTAATTGCCTCTCAGGGTAAAAAAGAGACAACGTATTTCATTGGCCCAGCTTGAATCTCAAATACATGTTTATTGTCTTCTTTTCCATAGCTACTTGATGAAGCCAATTTTTCTGCAAAAGATTCACTACTGTAGAAACTTCAGGTACTCTTCTGAATGCTAAATGATAGCAGAAGGGGAGCTGTGGGTTATTTTTTTAACTTTGTATTCTGAGACACTCCTGACATTAAAAATCAGACTAGTTCTTTGATACTTCCGTTTGATAAAGCTTCAAGCATGTCATGCCCATGCAACCTCACAGGTGGATCAGGGAAACCACAATGAGCTGTTGATTATTGACTGTGGAATCTAACCTTCCTGTTAGAAATGCTTTTGATGGTACATGAAGGAAGCCTTTTAGACTAGAAATATGCAAATTTGATAATTTTTGTTAAATAGTGACAGATAGATAATAGCTGATGCATTACTTGTCACAGCTCTGTCTTCAAATATTGATTTCATATGAAAATTAGCAGGTTACAGGACATTATTTTTTTCAAGGGGTTTGTTAAAAGAAAACATCATCCATGTTTTTGGATAGGTTTTTTTTGTTTCGTTTTCAATTTCATTTTGAGCTAGGAAATTTGGTCTTACTTTTTTCACTTAACTTTAAGGCCTTAATAGGACCTTCTCTTTTTAGAAATGCAGAAATTAAAGCGCTATTGTAAGGCCTAGTTAAAGACAGTAAAGGAACCGTGACAAATTAAGTATTTCAATACAGTATTTAATGATAAAATCTGCTTTGATGATGTGCCCTTCTTGAGGGTGGCTCATCCTGAAAGTGCTGTGTCTTTCTACCTTGAGCCTGCAGTACCTCTCCAATTCCCCTGCAGATTGCTGCAGCAGCAAGTTCAGGAGTTGCATAGCCTCTGTCAGGCAAGCCCTAACTGGATTCTATTACCCCATTTTCAGTTTGGTCAAGTATCACAATATGAATGTAGACTAAGATTTCAATGATATTTCCTTGCCAAGTAACACCTCACATATTTACTTTTCAAAGCTTGTATCAGCAAGATGTTACAATGCTTGATAATTTTGTAGTGCTGATAGTAGCAACAATACTCTTCCTATAGCACCCATATCCCCACAAGAACATCTCTAACAGCTGATTTTACACTGTTGTGATAGATGAAAATAGCTGTGTGTGCTCTCAGGTAAATCCCTGGGGCAGGAGTGGTGTGAAGTGTGTTAGGGGAGAAGCCCTGAGGCAGTGTTGGATTAGAAAGGCTGAAAGCAGGGTTTGACTGGAGAGCTGCAGCTCAGGCAGAGGATCAACTGCTGGGCAGGACTCTAAAAAACAGGATGAACCTGAGGGCACTTAGCTGGTGTTTGCAGCTCAGTCAGTTAATTGAAACAAAAGCTGGAAGCAAGGAGCTACACTGGAAAGACAATGGCTGAAAAGGGTTCTTTGTTTATACTTATTTCTAGCTATCTTCTAGAGATGATGAAATGCTTTTCTACTTAGCAAGTTAATTATTCTTGGCTATACAGAACTACAGTCCAGCATTTCAGATATTCAAAGAGAAGTAGCCTGGCCCTCACAGTGTCTCAGGCAGTGTAAGGAATGTTTCCTCAGTTAGTCTACGGTATTTTTGTGTTATGAATATCTGTTGTTCTGATGTCTATTTCATCTGACATGAACAAAAGGAATGAGACAAAATGCCATGAATGTTATATTGAGCTCACAAGAGCAAGAAATTACTCTCTCAGGACAGACATTGTCTTACTAGATATCTCTGTGAAGTGGAATATTTTGCATTTAGCAGTGCTACCCTGTAGTTTGGGGATCTTTGGAGATGGTCATTCTCCTAGTAAAAAGTCTACTGAGGTGTTCGTATTGGGTGTTCATGGTTTAAAAATCTGAAGCTTTCCATTTGAATTTCCTTGACTTCATGATATAGCATTCAAAATGCTATTTAAGCACTTTTGCTTACAAGGCTTTTTCCTCTTTAAAAGCCTAGTGTTTTACGCCTTAAAAACTGAAGGTAAAACAATAAGGTAATTATATCCAAAGCTGTTTTCTAAAGCTAATTTAAATAGAAAAATTAACTTAATTGCTTTGCATTCCTTGGCTTCTTTGCAATGATCTGTAGCAGTCAACAAAGCAGATTGAAGTGGAAAAGGATTTTACTTTTGTAATGGGCTTGTAGTACAACCTTGCACTAAGCTAATAAAAAAAACTAATTGAAAACTGAAATCTAGAGAAGCTGCCATGCAGTTAATATTTTGCATTTAAAATGGTGTCAGTTTGTATCTTTTATGGAAGTATTAGAGGATGTTTTGAGGATTTGGGATTTTTCCCCAGTTTGGGGTGAATTCTATGGCCTTTTAACAAGAAAGATGAAAATTTATATTTTTACCCTGAAACAAAATATGGTAACATTTTAAGCAGGAAAAGGGATTTTCACTTTTGTAGGAACAAAACAAATGTAGGAAAGAGCTTTGTATTCTTACTTCCATGTAAGAGCTGCATATACAGGTGGAAAATAATGGAATGGAGGACATTGTAGTTAGAAGTTCGAGAATTGGATAGACTTGAGGTTGTGAAAAACTTTTCTTATTGCTTTGTAGGAAGACACTGTTTTGTATTTCTCATGCTTTTTCTCCTTCTCAACAGTGCTAATTTCTATTCCAGCTACTCTGATCATTAAACTTCAGATGAAAAATACTTTTTTTTTCAGTTTCTGCTATAGGTCTAAAGAAAAACATTTCCATACAGAAAGACAAAATAGTCCAAGTAGCTTGCAAATTGTTCTAATCCACAAATGTTTATACATCTTTGTCATACATCTCCCTGAGGACTGAATGCAAGGTCTATTGACTTTTAGGACTGAAGTTTTTAATTTCAGCTTTCTCAATTTTGTAATATTTGCCTCCTTCTGATTGTTAATTATAAATAATTCTTCTAATGCATTTGGAACTGGCAAGAAACAATTTTAATGCAGATATCCTCTAACACCTATTACCTATTATAATAAGAGTGTGTTGTGAAGGAAGAGGATGCTTCACTTTTTTTCCTGGCATCAGGTAGACTCTGTAGCTGGACAGTCTATGACAAAGGATTGCCATCCATGCTAACCAGGAGAACAGGTATTTATTGATTTGTCTTTTATGTTTCTCCAGAAGTTTCTTTTTATCTGAGACATTTAGTAAGGGTATGATATTCTACAAATAAAAATCCTGTAACATTTTAATTTTCAGACTAAGACTAGCAAAAAAAACCAGCCCCTCAATGAGATTTGATGGTTTCATTTTTTGGTTACTTGTTCAAAGGTTGTCTTTTTTTTCCTAGTATAGGATATATGCAACAGAATTTTGTATATTTTTCAGTTTTCTAAAAAGCAAAACCACTGGGCCAAGGCACATAGAAATTGTAAGTGCAGCCTGACATATTAAGCTAAAATATTTGGTTTATAAAATTAATTCTGGGGCTAATATACTGAAATCAATATGAATCAATATGAAATATTTGTAAAATATATGAATGAATGTGACTTTTCTCCCTGTGTAAATAAAAATGTCAGTCCCACATAATGGCACAGTTTTTACATGCCAGTTTGATCAATCTTCTCAAGGCCTTACCTTACATCTTGAATGGATTTTTACCACTGTAAAATAACAATGTTTTATGCTGTACATGATTAAATTACCACACTAGAAATAATTTCTATAGGGCTACATTCTGCAGGTTTGTAGAGATCCTGCTTTAAAATGTATGCATGCTCAGACTTAATAGAAACCATTTTTTATAGAAGTTTTTGAGATCTTTGCCAGTGATAACAAGGAGTGGATGCTAGGGAATAGTCCAGAAGAGCAAACATGAGTGATGTTTATCATCTGGATTCTAAAGGAAAAGGAATAAGCTCTTTGAGGAGACATTTTGCTTCAGGAAGGACAACACCAATTTCCAAAATCTCCCACACTTTTCTCCTACAAAAGATATCCATGTAATAAAGTGTCCTAGGAGGACTATGCAACCATGCAACTAAACTGTCTTTTTTGACTGGAATAACTAAAATATTTCATGGCCTGAAAAATTTGGGCTAAAGTGAATTTAGAAATTTCTGAATCCATTATGATCCTGGTAGCAGATCTTTTCTATTATTGAAATTCTGTCATTTCCTTCCAACAAAGAGTTATCAAAGCCAGGTGTGCTTTATTCATATCATATGTATGATTTTTTTCAAAAGGAAAAAGGAAAAAGGAAAGGAAACAAAAGGAAACAAAAAGGGAACAAAAAAAGGGAACAAAAGGAAAACTGATTATTTCTGTAAGAAAAAATCTGCATTAGGGAAGATATTTTTTTCTCTCGATCATTTGCTGTACTTTCTTTCCTTCCCCCAGTCCATTAGATTCTCCTGATCTGTGTTGTTTATGTGTTATTTTGATTTACTCTGATACCCTGAAAAATCACAGGATTCTGTTAGAAGCACAACACAAAGGCAGCTCGACCAATGTTTCCCAATTCTCTTAGTACTTTCCTCTCATCTCTTGATTGTCTTGATTTGGATTATTCCTGTCAAGAAAATAACCTGGAGAGCAGAGAAGAGTTTGGGATTGGTTTTTTGCAAATTTAATAATAAGACAATAATAAAAAATATTGGCATATTCCTAGATACTTCACGTAACTCATTTAAAGACCTAAAAATAATTACACCCATCTCTGGTTTTTTTCATGTTATAAAGAACCAATTTCAGAAATCTGAGCAGGGCTCTTGCCCATACCCAGAAAGAATTGTCTGTATTTAGTTTGGTTTTGCACTGAAGCAGAGCTATTCCATCTCTGCTCTCTAGTAGCCTCTACTTTCTGAAGTCAAATTTAGCAAAATATGCCAAACAAAGTAGGGGGAAGAAATCAAATCACAATTTGATATATCAGGGAGTGCTATAGTGATGAATATTTTCTCGGAACCTCTTTGCAAAAATCAATAAATTGTGCTGCTTTTTTCAGCAAACTTCTTCAAAGAAGACATTTTTTATTTGCTTTCTTTTCCTTTGCTGTTGGACATTGGCTTTCTTCTTTTACTGAGTACAGAGATCTGAACAAGTCTAATACTTGTTTCAAAAGGGACAAGTCCACAATATTTGAGGAGAAAAATAATTTTACTGGCTCCAAATCTTGTTTGCAACAACAGGATGCAGTATTATAATCAATAGTTCCAACCATGAATAGCTAACATAATTTAGATTATTCCATGACAGTACAACATACATCAATTGATAAATTGTTTTAAAATGCTTAGAATCAGTCCCTGTATTGAACTACTTTATCCTTTTTTCTCCACTTGTGGGCTGGCAGAAAAATTTTCTCCCCATTTAGGACTTAGTGATGTAGAAAAATCACATTAGCCAGACACCAGTTACTTATTGCTGTATCATGCCTGATTGATGGAGGTTATTTTGCTATCATCAGATTAGAGATGTGGAGAGATAAATGAAAGAAGCAGGGGAACTCTCTTGTGGTGTCATGTGGCTAAAACTACTCCTAAGAGGATAATGAGGTTAATGCACAGCAAGGTACAACTGTAACTTAGCAATTACTTTAAAAATCCCTGTTACTTCTTTGCTGTGAATTTGTAATGGAAGCATTGTGCCAACTTTTAATTGATTAGCAGCTGGGAGATGGTACCTCCTTGAACAACCATGTCAATGTGTTTCATTTAATCAAGTGGTTTTCCAGAGTAACTATGATCCTGCAGGCTTGAGGGGGATTGCCAGCACAAAAGAGAATCTGAACTTTGCCTGCTGAAGGCTCATCAAACAGCTCAGGAAAGGCTGTGAAGTATATCTGCAGGCAGCTTCACCGAGCACATAATCCAATTTCCTTATTTTCTACTTGCTTTGTACCACCCCATCATCCCGCTGAACTGCTGCTGGAGTTCATCTGAACCTCACTGTACTTGACTTTCTCTGAGGATTTCCTCTAGTTAAAGTGCTGTAACAACTGCCCCTAGCTTCAAAATATGCTACATGGGCTTGGAAAGTGTTCAGATAAGAGAGGACTCAGTATTTTAACTCCTGATAACATTTTCTGTGTACATTTGGGAAATGACTTGCAGTAGGACTTTGATTTTTGGAGTTCATTTGGTTGACAGATGTTGATCTAAGAAATTATCAAAAATTGTCTGACTCTTTGGGCATCATCACATTAAGATTAATGTGGGATATATTTTTCCATCCTAAAAGTAGTGTATAATTCTGCATTTCTGAAAAATATTCAGTCTTTTTGCTGAATATTGGAATGTGCAAACTTTCCTTCTCATTCCCTATTTCTTGATGTTTGGAAGCTGTACAAATGTGACTGGTGAATGTAATTTGAGCTGTAGGAAAGTAATCTATTTTAAGACTAAGACAATAGGAAGTGAATAATTCAAACAATGAAATATTAAGATATGTTTTTCAGCCAGTGCAACAATGATCTAAAATTAATGCACAGAATTTTTATTGCATGGAATTTGGGGAACACAGGAAGGCATCTAAGGAATTCCTACTAGTGAATGCAGTTTGTGTGTAAAATCACAGCACACATCTCTCCTTAAGTAAAATGTGACTTTAATCAGTTTCACAGTGGCAGAAGTGTAATTCAAATTAGAGTTTATACACGGTGCAATTGGCTTGCAAGGGATATCCAGGCTGTTCTGCAATCATGTAATGAAAAGGGTCACAACCTCATCTGTGCTTTGGGCTTTTGATGTGTTTTAAGGCTTTTTGCACTCTGAGCTGATACAGTAGAATTCAGTATGAGTAAAGGCAATGATTTTCACCTGTTCCCAAGACAGAGAGACTTTTCTGGGGACATATTTTCCCCATGGACCAACCTTAAAGCACGTTTTTTGCCTGATTTGCATTTTGTAACATAATTTATCTGCTTTAATAATCAAGCCACTCAAATACAAACATGTAAAGAGAAAAGTGTAGTTTAAGGAACCTTTAATAATAAAATATCACAAAATGATCAGCTGTGTTGTAGAAATACTGACGAGATTTTTTATTTTTACAAAAAATTGTTTACTATGTAATAGGTGAATCTCTCTGTAAACAGTTGAGAGTGTTTACTTGAGGTTATATTTAGTCCTAAATGTTTTTTAAATAGTGTTGTTTATATTCTTTACCTTTCACAGGACTGGAGAGCAGGGATGTTGTGTTTTCAGTCTGCAGACACATCTAGAATGAGGAATGAAGTCCAATCAGTATCTTAAAAATATTAATTTTAGTATTCAGTGCTGCTGCCAACAAAATTAAGGGCCAAAGTTCTTATGCATTAACCTAATCTTGCACTATTTGAACTGGGTATAATTTATGTATTTTTTTTTTAATGCTGCTTTCTTGATGGTTTTTTAAGTGCCAAAAAACCCTTTTTCCATTAGCACATATTGATCACTAGATTTTATAAAGAAGTAAAATTCGTCATTTTTTTCAACTGATATACCTGGTTTTTTAATATTATTTGAAATGTCACTGGATTCTTTTAGCTGTAATCTTAAATGAAATGCAAAAAAGCTTTTTGCAATTTTCCCATGGACAATCCCACACATGTTCAGAGATAACTGCCAGATGTTTTTAGCTTGCCCTTATCTAATCTGTAGTGCTTTCAATACATACAACTGAAGATCCAAAGAACTTTACTCCTCAGTGTGCTCACATTTTATTTTCCTAATTATTTTTTTCCTTTCCAGCTTGTTCTGCTGCCCCACGATTGGACATTGCTCTGAATGACAGTCTCACTATTTAAAATTTATTACATAACACAAAATCAAACTCAGAGTTGTGGTGAAAATACACATCCAGGAGCACACTTTGTCCTAGTCAATAACAAATTCCTAACATAATGTGATAGAATAATATTAATCAATTTACTGCAACCTGTACTCTTAAATCAGATTTGGTCTGAAAGGTCAGCTTCCTACAGCACTAAACTCTCCCACCTCTTAGAGGTAATTAGTATTACACAGCAATTTTAATTAAAAACCTAATGCAACAGAGCAAATCAACTTCCAATCACCTCAAATTATTTGAATTATATGAAACCTGAATTTTTATTTCTTCTACCAAGTGTCTCTTACTCCCTTTCCTCTGCTTTTGTATGTATTAAGAATTAAAGAAGGGGAAAATAATGCCTTCTTGCCATTGGAAGTTTTTCCTGATCAGGAATATCCTTGCATAGATGATAACACATTGCGTGGTCTGATGGTTTAATGCAAGCAAAGATATAAAGGGAAAAATAAAACAGTGATAATTTGTTTTCATAAAATAATTTAGAGATATCTATCTTATTTTCTGTTCTAAATGTACACCTTACAGTTTGGGGATGAAATAGATATTTTTTCAGGCTCCTGTTTGTAACATAAATGTGAGATTTTGGGGCATCCTACTTTTGTTCTTATCATGTCCTTTCAATAGAGCTGACTGAAAGATTGGCTTTGTTTGATAGAACAAGTTAGTTTGGAAAGATCTTTGGAAAGATATCCACCCATGGGTATCCATACAAGCTACTTATTTCCTTCTAGAGATTTTTATTAATGTTTCCTAACCAAGGACATCAAAGTAATTGTAACTTAAACTGCTGACTTGCAACTGTGGTCTTTTTTAGGCTGGAATTTTTCCTTTCCTAAAACAAAAATATTTTTGCAGTAAAGTAAATCTCCTCTTTCTGAAAACAGCTGTTTAAACTTGTGATTCTGGACACTTTATGTCTGTTTTGCTACACTTCAGTTAAATGTGAAAAGATTTTTTTGGAAATGAATACACAGATTTAAGCAGTATATTTGACTGCTGTTGATGTTACTTTGTTCAAACTTGAAACTTTAAAGCTGCTCTGTTTCTCATGTTCCCTTTTTCCCCTGTTATTTTTTTATAATGTTTTTTTCTCTTTGCCACATAAGAAAAATAAATAGACAACAGAACCTCTGTGTTCTTCTACTCAAATGCTGAACACATAGTCTTTATGCATTGCAAGTAGGACATGAAATCCAGCTGGTGTTGATTTCAAAAAGGAGACACTCATCAACCATCCTCTTTAATAAAATGGCACAAGAACCCTCCCAGTTGTATTGACACAGAAGATGTCCCCAAAACAATAAAACTGCAATAAGATGGCAAAAATAGCTGTGCCTTTATGAATGTACATTTTAAATGCATAACCTTTGAACAATTGCATCTTCTTTGGCATTGTGTGGTGTAACAAGATCCATGATGTGGAGACAGATGCAGTGATACGTGATAGTTCCTAGATTCAAGTTCACAAACACTGCTATGATTTTTTTATTTTTGTTATGAAAATCACACTAACCTATAATATTTCTTCTCTTGCTCTCCTTTATTATATTTTAAGGTAGTGATTTCAAAAAGTCATACTATGTAATGTATGAGAAACAAGAATGGGAAGCAATGATGAAATTGAAGGGTAAATGTTAAGTGGTCTTCACTACCCAGTTCCAGAAGTTGCCTTAGGACAGGGTTGGGTATGGCATAAAAGGCAAGACTAGTACATGGAAAATAGTGAAGGTAGTCTGATACCGATACCTTCATCTCAAATACACCACCCTTTTCAATGACATGGGTTAAAATTGTCAGGGAGGGGAACATCAACTCATTTTTCTGCTGAAGTTTAGATCTTTCCTCTAGTCATCCCTGATAGCAATCAATGTATAAACCATAGGTAAAGTGTGTCCTTGTAAATCCAATCTGTTTTGCCTCTTCTCTTTGGGTCATCTGTTACTTCTGTTCTCATTGTTTCCTCTTCTTTTCCTAACTCTTTTTTCAGAATCCCCTCTACTCTCTATTTTTATATACATACTTTCCTAAAATTCCTTTCTCTACACCCTAAGCTTGTGGATATGAGTGTTTTCTAGACTCCATTTATTGCTGGCAGTGTTATTTTAGTCTTTTGCTGTCAGCTGTGCAAGAGGCTTCCTTTACCCGAGTTGCTGCCATATGGCACAACCAGATTTCAGACTGCAAGAGCACAACCAGATATGGCAACAAGTAGCCGAAAGAAAAGGATATTTCTGCTCCAATTTCAGCAAGAGCAAGGATTTTGATTTTTGTTGCTGTTTTGCTTATTGCTTCCTCAGTTCTGGATGTATTTTTGCAGTTTCAGTTTGAGTCTAAAAATCCCAAATACCTACATGAGTTAACCCTTGGATTAATCTGTCTGGTTAACTGGCTAGTTAACTCTTGCTGTACTTCTGCAGAACTGAAAAGTTATATACAAAAAATGCTATTAATTCTTATCTTAATTTGCATTCAATATGAGAAAGAGATTTACTATTAAAGTCCAAAAATTTTCTTTGGAACTTTATCTCTTTGGAGATGCTGAATCATTCTTTTGAAGTAAATGTATGCTTGCTAGATTTCAAAGAAGATAATAAAGAATGTTAAAATTTGCTTTAAAAATATAATTTATATGCTATGAGTTCTCTAAAATAAGTATGACTGACTGTGGGTGTATATTGAGAAACAGTATTTCTAAGGAGAAAAGATCTAATTAAATCCTCCAAAATGTCACATTAATGATTAGAAAAGATCTTTGTTTGAAAAGAACAAAGGCAGAAAGTGGTAGAAAGTGAGATGTTCATAGCTGAATTTATAGCTTTAAACCTAAAAATAATAACTTAAGAACCCCTTGTCCCCCTCATTTGAATGGATAACTTCCATCCTTGACTTTGCAGCTAATACCAAGAAATTTGTTCATTTGCATTTCATATAGAGAAGCCAACCCTGCATTCCTTAGGCATCTGTTTAAACAAAGGGTGATATCAGATCAAGGGCAAAGCTAAAACTGGAGTAATTTGCTTTACATGGAAGAGGCAAATAAATATTCCTCTGTACAGTGTGATTGCAACATATGACTTCTGTCAACCTACAGCTGATTTAAACAGCTCCTGAAATCTTAATCTCTTTCCTCTGTCCTAGTTTGCTCTCTCTAGTTGTCCTAATCAGTCATTTTTAAGACCCTGCTCTCAAATAGGTAAGTTGAAAAAGAAAAAAATGAGCCCTCGTACTTCTAAGGTACTCCTTTTAATGTACAAAATGTGTATCTAAAGTTCTAAAGAGGCCACAAAAATTGCTCAGCAGAAGAAAAGATGAGAAAGCAAGTTTTTAAGGGTGAGTAATTATAAAATACTTTTTGCAATCAGGAATTATCCTAGGAATTGAATAGTTTTCTTCGATCCTCTGTGCATATCTTAAATTTCAGCCAAGCAGCTTTTAATGGGGGAGTTTTTCTGGTTTTTGTTTCCTTTCAGTTCTCACATTAATACCGAGGAAATGTATCCATGTTGAATGTGACTCAGTATTATTTACAATAACTAATCCCAAGCAGGCAATACTTCCAGCTAATGGGCAATATAGATTAAAGGCAGATGTTTGCTGAAACCATGCATTTGGCATTCATCTCATAGCAATATTTAATCTGTGCTGTATGTTTACTACTTGGTATGTTGGTTGCCAAGTGGTTGCAGCTCTCTTCTGTTGTAGTTTAAATTTTAAAAGAGGCCTCCATCTTGGAATTGCAGAATCATAGAATATCCTGGCTTGGAACAGACACACAAGGATCACCAAAATCCAGCTTCTCTCCCTGTACAGGATGCTTCAATAATCCCACCATTTACCTGAGAGAGTTGCCCAAAAGTTTCTGGAACTCTGTCAAGTGTGGGGCTGTGACCACTTCCCTGGGAAACCTGTCCAGTGCCCAACCACTGTCTCAGGGAAGAGCCTTTCACTAATATTCAGTCTAAAACTTCCTCAAAATCTTGTGCCCTTCAGACAGAAAGAAAAGCAAAACTGATCAGTGTTTCATGCTTTTGGCATAGAACACAAGGAGGTCTGATATCCAGAGGTAGAAACTCAGCAGGAATTTGTACAGCTGTAAAATGGCATGAGTGAGCTGGCAAATTTAACTTCAGAACCAGCTGAGCTCTTCTTATTGACACTTTAATGATGTTGAGCAAGTGTTAGGCTTCTCCAGCAAACAGAGAAGCAGGTGAACAATCAACAATTGGTCTGATTACTTATTGTCATCTGACCACACATGAGATGCTCTGGTGCTGTGATCTTCTCTCAGAGCTCAGATCTAGTCAGTGTCAGATGCTGAGAAGTTAGGTTAGGTTGTTGTGCAAACACAAGACAGAGGGGATCCCCAAGCAAACAAGGTATCAGAAAGCATTAACCAAAGGTCAATATTTAATGATTTCTAATAGAACAATAAAAGAAAAATAAGTAAGAAAAAACTTATGCCAAGAAAAAAACTGAAGTGGAAATAACCAGCACTGGTTTCAGCTGAACAATAAGCAAAACTAGGATATGAAAAGAAAAAAAAAAGGAAAATAAAAACAAAAAAAAGGAAAAAAAACTTAGAAGCATTGATACAACAGGAATTATTTGGAATAAGTTAGAGGCAGAAGCAGAGAGATCAATGATTAGAGGAAGCTAGGAGAAAATTTACTCTCAGGGAAGTTTATTTTGTCTGATGGCATTGGTGAGCAGGATTGTATTGTCCTAGCAGACATCCTTTGGCTTTGTTAAGGTAGAGAAGAGATTGTAGTGGGATGGTAGGAGGTTTTTTAGGGGCATTGCTGCTTTGTGTTGCTAATATTGGCTGCATCCTAACCTAAAATTACTTGCCATATGGGTGCATTAGTTTTTCTTGAATATCAAGAGCTGAAAGACTCTGAAAAGAGAGCAAAGTAAGATAAAATATGCTGAATTGTCTGCTTTGTTTCTACAGCAAAGAAGTTCTTTAGAAACGAATGAGTGAAAGATAGGAAAGGAGGTTGACAGATATTTTGCTGTTCTCTTTATGAACTTTATTCCTAGTTTTGTTACTGAGTCTATCTTTTGTTTGGTGGAACAAATATGTTGTTTACTTGCTTATTGACATGGGTGGGATTGGCTACCCAGAGGCAGGTATTGAAATGAGCAGTGAAGAGTAGAGAGCCACTCTACCCACCTGTGTGGGAGTGTGAAAGTACATGTTTGTTACCCAGCTCTAAGGATCAATTGCTGAGCTGATAGCAGGAACCATTAGCGTGCAAAAATTAATTTATTCCCTGTGCTTTACCTAGCAAGAAGTGGGTGGTTGGAAAAATAACTTATCATTGCAGAAGCCTAATGACTGATTACTAATGACATTAGAAAATCAAAGACAGTTTTTTTTTTCCCTTCATTTCCTTAGGTGAAGGGCAGCTACAAGGTGCAGCACCAAGAACAGTACATCCCTGTTGGTTTTTGGATGGTTATAATAGACAGCTCTTTTTTTGCCCAGCCACATGTTTCACTTCTGTAGCTCTGTGAACTCTCTGCTCTTTATTCAACAGATAAGCACCCATGACTTTTTTGAAAGTAACACAATAATAACATAAACCTTTACAAATTAGGACAGTTACTGCTTTCAAAGGGATGCTTAGACTCCACTCTGAGGCGTGCTGAATGTTAAATAGTCACTAGGGAGATATAGGAGTTCTGGATGGAGTTTGGTTTCATCTTGAACAAGTTTTTATCACAGCATTAAAATGCTCCTTCATCAACAGCAATTTTTGAACTTTACCTGAAAATATTGCACTCGGTGTAATATAAACTTAAATATACTCTCCTTGGCATTTCTTTTGAAAGCTCAGCTGGCCTTTTTGCCTGAACAATTTCAGATTAGTTTTAAGCAATAGACCTTTCAGATATTGTCTCACATACAGCCCAATTCTGGGAAATGTTTACTCCTTTAAATTATCGTTCTTTGTTTTAATTAAAAGCATCTGAAGATCATTGTCATCAGCAGACCTCGAATTAAATGCTAACTGCATCTGGTAAAGGGAAGGCATTTTTTAACCTCCACTTGTGGCACATGGATGGTACTGACCAAGGGATTGCCTCGTCCATTACTGAAGGCAGGGGCAAGAAATACCACAGTGTAGTTCTGCAAGAATAACAATTCCAAGACAAGCAATACAGAGAAAGTTCAGCTTAGTACCAGTCAGAGATGGATTTGCTAGTATGTGTTAGTGTTTTCTGGATCGCACAAGTTCTTCACACCCGTTACTCTGTTTTATAGAATGCTCTATTACCTTTTAGACAAGAGCTGAATTTTGCTTGCAATATTAAAGTCCATTTACAAGCTGTCTAGAGGCTCAGATGCTTTTTATTTAAAGCATAAAAAAGAAGGATTACTATTAAAGGACAAACACAGGAAAAATTATGTGAGATACCTACCAAGAAAATTGAAAGAAAGTATGGATTTGAAATGTTTAGCAGAGAATAGCACAAAGCTTTCATAGTCTGATAGCTATGGAAACATGTGAATTTATGCCTGGTGAAAGCAAAGAAGGCTTATGAATGTGTTCATAAATCACATGTATCTGTTACAAACTAAGGAATGATTCTGTTGTTCATTGCTCACTCCTGTAATTCAGGAAGAGTACTTAAGTAGCCTAGAGGAGAACATGAAGTTGATTCAAATATCTGAGCAAGCCTGTTCCAAGTCTCTATTTGCACATGCTAGCTCAGAGGGGTTACTTTCCACTAAAAGGTTTGATGTTCTGTTCTCCTCGCTTGAAGGTAACTGTTTATGCTGGGAAGTCTATACCAGAATCTGGCAGTTAGCAATCCCAGACTCCAAAGTGATACTTCCTCATGTTGTTTTACCTAAAAAGACAAATTCATTGTCTGAAATTTACTGAGGTGACACTCACTGGAAGAGACTAAAGGCAGTTTCTCTTTCTAGACAGATATATTCCAGAACAGAGAGCATACATAAAAATATTTACAGTGCTAAACTTTTGTGACTAATGTGTTTTCTGTGAAAAATAAGTAAGCAGGAAACATCATGATTTTGGCTAGTACTTATGACCAATGATGAGAGCAGTGGGTTTAAAAATGATGGTACAGCTGACTACAAAGGAAGCAGGTTCATTTCTGCAGCACATAAATAATGCTGATAATTCATTACACTCTAAACTGACAGCTACAAGGTAGCTCTAATTGGATGTTTATTCTTTCTCTTACAGACCACAAAAACACGGTATATATCAGGTCTTTATTTCTTTTTGCAGTGTTAGGTTCTTTGCTGTAGTATTAATCCCATGCTGCCTTCAGCTTTCATATACTTCCCCTAGCCTTTTAAAAGTATTACCTAATTTTGTTTCTTCTAACTTTTCAGGTCTACATGAAAAATAATCCAAAGGTTTTTAATGTGTGTATTAAATGCATTCAGCACTTCTATTGTCCATCACCAAAGGTTGTGATTTGTATCTAATGTGAATAAATAAACTCAGCCTTAACTTCATACGCCTCTACATCCAGTCTTCAGTAAAGTAGAATGAAGCATTACATAAGGAAAAGAAAGGGATTTTGGATTATGACACGCATATATAAAATATTGATTTGGTCTTGATTAAAAACCTCAAATAATGTTTATGTTTTGTAAGGCCTGGCCTAGGCTATTTTACTAAACTTTGAAGATTTCCTTTCCCAATTTACCTGTTGATAGATGCTGTAGTGTTTATGTCAGGGGCTTAGAGAGTCTTCCAGATCTCCTTCCAACATTCTGCCAATTAGAAGGCCTGAAAGCAAAAGCATTCTATTTTGAGGTTTTACTCTTGTATGGATATTTTATTAATATATTGCTCTCTTTTAAGTCCACAGGAAAATATCCTTGTCAGTTCTGTGGGAAGAAACTTGAATTTTTTCTTTGTTTTGCACACTATTGTGCAAATTTTGTTACAATTTTTTTTCAAATACTATAAATCTTTTTTAAAAACTTAGGTACATGTGCAAATGGTTTCTTTGATTCTTTCTGTCATAAGCTAGTGGCAAGGTTAGTTTCTTAGGCCTTCTTAGTGTTCTAGGCTTTTGTCATAGACAAAGCAACTTAGACCACTCAGATATTTTCAGAAGCAGATGTTCTACCACACTTCAGAAGATGACTGGCTCAGGAAAAAGCCCAAACAAAATAAGCATTCCTACTCTTGTTCTCTGCAAGGAATACTATATGTTAGCCTTTGGTTTTTAATGAAAATTCTCAATTGCTTCTTTCTTTTCTCAAAACTTCAGAATGAAGTGCCCAATGTCTCTTTGCTTCTCTCGGCTTTTTGATGGGAGGTTTATAAGCAGCATTAGTCTGTAAGAAGTTCTATACAGAATATTGCTTTTCTATTTTGGGAATATTTTGTAGGGGTTACTACAATAGTTTTAATGTCACATACTCCCAGAAAAAGCTTCAGGGATAGTCTGACAGCCTTTGGGATGAAAACTCTGGCAGCTATGACATAAAGGACCTTTTTTATATATCTTGTTATTACACAGTGATAACCAGCTCAGGTTTGCAATGAGCAACAGTAAATCAGTCACCACCACCCACACTAGAGCATTGTCAGTAGCTTGTTTTTCTCATCCATTTAGTACTGGTTTCCTCAGGCCCTGAATGGACTGTAACAACTCAATGGTTGAGACATATGGTTAAAATTGTGTAGCCTATGGCACCTACCAAATCAAAGTAATGTAATAGATCTTTCTGCTCTTGAAGCTTTACAAATATGGGAAAAAGGAGTAACAGCAAAACAAGCAGAAAAAACTATCAAATATCTGGCAAGAATCTTTTAATAAATGGGAACATAAGAGAAACACAAGAAATATTGTGGTTTTGAGTGAATAACTCATCACATCTTTGCAACATGATTACATTCCCAGTTATAAAGCTAGAGTAGACATCTACTCATGTTTTTCCCTCTTTCCTGTCTCCATGTCATACCTTCTAATGTATATAAACCTCTGTCATAAAATCTCTCCCAAAAGAGGTTTTATTTTTTCAAATCAAAGTGAAGATTCAGGTAATATGATGCTGTACAGATGCCTTAAAGAGACTAGCATCTGCTCTGATGATCTGACCAAGAGTAGCCTTGTTATGTGCTTGGTTAAGTCTATAGATAAGGCAAATAATTGGCAGGCTACTCAGGTCCTTCTGGCCTTTGCCATCTGTGATGCCCATAATGATGACAGTGCTAATGATGCCTTTCCCCTTGCTGAAATACAGAAGCTTGTTGTTGTTATAGTCTAAGATCATTAAGATCAGCTTTGGTTTGTGGTATCTGTTTACAATATGGCAATTTACAGTTCTTTTGGCAAGGTGAGGAAAATTTTAAATGGGGATGTACATTGTACTACCATAACAACATTAAAGGAGCTATACATTAAATAGAAAATGGGGAATAATTTCTGTGGCATTGTTCCTTCATAAGAAGGATGGAACAAGGCTTGTTTTGGTTTCTTGTTTCATGTCCTTGCAGAGTAATGTTATGTAGATGTTGATCTGTGAGAGGTGAGACAGTACTCAGACGGGTGGGAAACTTCTCAGGCAATTCTTTAATCTCTGTTTTTTCTAGTAACTATTTTCTGGCAAATCAGACTAAGTGACTGGCATTTACTCTTTGATACCAGTATAGCTACAGGTCTGAAAGATTGTGATTCAATTGTTTTTGCTTGTCCTCTATGATCTCCACCCAGCCATCACCATTAGCTTACATGACTGACATTTACAGCCTCAGGAGAACAACAAACCCAGACCATTCCTGGAGGAGCCAGGGTGCAAGCCTGAAAGTGGAGAGGGACATTTCATCAGGGCATGTAGTAGTGACAGGACAAAGGAGTATGGCTTCCCAGCTGAAAGGGGCAGGTGTTGACAAGATACTGGGAGGAAATTCTGAGGTTTGTGAGGGACTGGAATAGATTGCCCAGAGAAATCTGGGCATAGAATAGATTGTGGGTGCTGCAGCCCTGAAAGTGTCTAAGGCTGGTCTGGATGGGGCTTTGAGCACACTGGCCTAGTGAAAGGTCTCTGCTCATGGCAGGGGATTGGAACTACATGATCTTTAGAGTCCTTTCCAACCCGGACTGTTCTGTGTGTTTCTGTAAGACATTTTTTCTCCCTGAGTATCCTATTTTCATTTCTTGTGTGCCCAGTTCTTTGCTCAACTTCTCTGCAACATACAAGTATGATAGCCTTGGTAATGACCTGAATTTGCCCACTTGGATTGTGGGGGATCTACTGACCAAGGCAGGATTTGGTTCTTTCTGCTCTCAGACCTTTGCTTGATGGACCACACAAATTAAAAACTAAGAGCAATAGGTATTGATGAGAGAGTTCAAATATTTTTTGCTCTACTTTTCCTCTCAAATAATGTCCTCATTCCACCCTGAGGTTACCACTGTTGATGGGAAAAAAAACTGACCATAGAAGAAAGATGTCACATTTTCTTCTCTTCCCTTCAAATACTATGCAGCAAATTTAAGTTGAAAATAGGCTTGCTCTACATTCCTTTTATTTAAGCATTTCAGTACAGATTATGTCAAAAATATATCACAGAAGAACTAGAAAGCTTCCTATGTACTGAGTATTTTCCTTTTGTGTTATAAAATGTCTCATTTTCTTTAAAAAAAAAATCATGCAGAAGGGATTTTGAAAAATGTCCTTTCCTGATTAATGTATTCTATACGTGTAATTTTATTGCATTTAAAATGGTATAACTTGATTTTAGAAAAAATCTACCCTGACTTCATCAAACATACTTTACTTCAGAATACTCAGTAAGTAAAAAAAAAAACATTCCTGCATAAGAATTTATTTTTAGCTTCCTCCAGTGTAGAATCTGTGGTAGCAGAAAAAAAATTTTAAAGTTCCCTTAATTTTACTTGCTTTCTGCGCCACCTTTGAAAAACTAATAGCATGTATTTCAATAGGCAAAATGTTTTCTCTCTGTCTAGAGTGTGCTCTGCTTTGCAGATGACAGCTGAGCTTGTCTAATCAAACTAAAATTGGTACACTTACTGAACAAGGCTGAGCACTTGTTTATGATCTGAACCAAAGACCAACTTGGAAAGTATGTTATGGAATGCCAAATAGATAAAGATGCTTCCTGACACTGAAATGAGCTGCTGTTTTGCTTAAGGAAGCACTACATGAAGGGCCTTGATGCTTTAAAAAACAGCCACACAAACATGAAAAACAAGCAATTGAAGCCTAAATGTTTCATCACAATTTTAAGCTTGAAACTTGTGCTAGATGAGTTTGTGTCTGTATCATTGAGAAACTCAAAAAAATAAGGTTCTGGATAGTAGTTTGCTTCTGCTTTTCTTCAATGATTTCATACAATTCCTAGATTATCTCTCTTCCCATCCTCCCTGTCACTGTTTTTGACAGGGACAAATGGCTGAGGAGATGCATGCAATGCAGCTGTCAGCTCCAACAAGATGCTGTGGAAAGGTGTGTGGGAATAGCTGTCAGTAACAACAACAGTCAAAAAAAAGTTTCTTTCTGTTGGCCACTCATGCGTCATCTGTGAATGAAATGTGTTTTGCTGAGATTCCTCAGATTTTCCTTCAACTGTCTTAATGTTGCAGTAGACAGGCTTAGTAGGGGTATCTTTTTCTTGTTTGTTTTTTTCCCCCTCCACCTAATGTATTTAAGATTTATTGGATAAAAACAGTAGCTGAAAACAATTCCTGGATTTGATGTTATTTAGAATACAAAGTTCATTAAATTTCCCCAAGTGTTTTCCATTTTCCTTCTTTCTCAGAATTCATTTTCTATTTATATTTTGGAATTTAGCTTGTTAGTTTCCTAGTAAAGTTTACAAATATCTCTGAAACCATGTGAAAACTTAGCATTTGTTTCCTTTACTTGAGAGACTAAACTGATGGAAAATTTCAGTTTTGAGACAGTTTTCATCAGTTTGAGAGACTAAACTAATGGAAAGTTTTGATGTCTAGAGCAGACAAACTACTAATTTACTTGGGTTTTGGTTACCTGTTTTGAAGTTTGATTTGTTTTGGTTTTTATTTTAGTCATGAATGGAAAAGGCAGCCACATTAATTAAATTTTTACATATTTCATATTTATGCAATTATCTAGAGCTTACTGATTTAAAAAGCTGACTGCTCCTGTCTTCTACCCTTCATGGGTTTTTTCTGTCATGATTTTTCCACTCTGGACCATCAATTTCCACCGTGAAACGTTTTCCATCTTGTCTTTAAAACAAGAATACACCTGCTGCAGACAAAGTACCTTTGCTTTGACTTCAGTGACATGTTTTATTCTGCTCTCTAAATGGCCATTCTCGAGGTTTGTCTACTGATTAACACAAAATGCATCTTTCATGTGCTGTTAAGAAAAAATAATGAGGGAGGAGTAATAGATGAGTTTCCTGCCTTTCCACAGACACTACATGCCCTATTATTGGCACTATCGTGGCAGAAGCCCACCAGGAATAAAAGAAATATGGCAGACACGAATTCCTTGCCTTTCAACGGGAAATGCTTTGTCCGTAATTTGCACGTACCATGACTGTCCTGTATTGGATTACACCGTTCTGGTGTTTCTAAAGCACATTTTAATGGGGAGCGCATGGCACAGACATTCTCAGAAGTCAGCGTGATGTTGCGCATCTGCACCCCACAAAATTAATCGCAGCTTTAACCAAGACCAATGCATGTGTGTCTACTATCTTTTCTTTAGGAGACGCTTCCTTGAGGAACGTAGAGCGACTGAATTTCGTTCCTCACTTTCTCGACTGCTGCCTACTCTTCACGCCTTCTCTCCCCGCTGGCTGTAGCGTCTCGCAGCCCTGGCTGTGCCGGTGGGAGGCAGGGGGAGCCCGGGAGCAGCGGCGGCGGCCCGGCCCGGCGGCGGCGAGCCCGGCAGCAGGCGGGGTCCGCGCCCGCCCGCCCGCGCTGACGTCAGGAAACTTTCGGGGCGGCCGTGGCCGGAGCGGGCGCCGGGAGCGGCGCGGAGAGGCGGCGGGACGGGCTGCTCCATCCCCCGGCAGGTACGCGGCGCTCCGCGCCCGGCGGCACCGCGGGGCCCCGCGCCGGGACAGCCCCCGTCCCGCGGCAGCGCCTGCCCCGCGGCGCTGGGGGGCGGCCGGCAGCGGCCGAGGCGCGGAGGGAAGGAGGGACGGGGGTCTGGGCGCCTGTTGTTCGCCGCGGCGGCTGCGCTGCCCCGGGCCTCGCCGCCCCGCTCTGCCGTCGGCGGGCAACTTGGCAGGGGCGGGCGGAGCTCGGCGCGGGGCCCGCGGTTCTTCGGCGGGGCGAGCGGAGCGGGGCTGGCGCCGGGGCAGCCCCTCGCTCCCGCGGGTCCCGCCTCACCTGCGCGGCCGTGCCGCTCCCGGGGACAGCGGCTTGCTCCGGCACCCGCACGGACCCCGGCTCGGACACCCGGGCAGGGCTTTTTCAATTTCAAACAGCTGCGAATAATGAGATGCCTTTCATTCGGGGTTGGGTTTTTTGCCCGTTGTAAGTACAGTAAAGCCTTTATCCGAGACGAGGTTTTGTTTTCCTCGTGAGGCTCCGCCGTGGCAGCCCGGCGGTGCTGGGCGGCAGCCGAGCTCGCCGCTGGGGCTGCTGAGCGCTCAGTTGTACAAGGGAGGATCTTCGGCTCGTAACCAAACCCAAACCACCAAGTTAATTTTAACTCCGCGTGTGTCGGGGAGGGTGGAGTGCTGGAGAAGTTTGCTGGATCATCATGCGAATAGAGAGAAATCTGAGCAAGAATTGCAGGTTCTTGGAGTCAGGGAAGGAGATTGAGGGAGAAATTCTCAGTTGAAGAGGGTCTAAAAGTTGTATGACAGTCGGAGGAACGTGCAAAAGTATGTTGTTTATTTAATTTCGCTGTCCTTCTCGTTTATTAGGGGGCACATAGAGTCAATCTAAGGCCCGTAAAGGTTAATTGTATTCTTCATGCAAAGGAATTGACATCCTGCCGAAGAAACAGATTTCTGGGGTCTTTTTTTGAATTTAAGACACTTATTAGATTTCTAATTTAAATAGAACATAACTTTTAAACTTTTCCGTTCCTGCAGTTCCATTGCAGTTGCAAGTTCTTAAAAAGTCATCTTTATGGAAAGAAAGTTATCGTAACTAAAAAGATCCCCCCTAATGATCTGGAAAGCAAGGCATAAATGAAGGTGATTATGAAGGTGCTTTGAATGTGCAGAGATTCACATAAAATATTATAGCAATGTATTTGGTTTTTTAAGTGTAAATATAAATAAGCATCTTTGTTTGTGTATTATAAAAATACCTCTCCTTTTAGAAATTATTTTCTGTGATTTTCTTCCCCTTTATGTTAGATGAACACGTAACATGAGTGGTACCTTTCAGTTGTTGTAGGATAATCAGTACTTCAGAGCTACTTAGGATGTCAGTCAAGATAAGACAAAACAATTCAGAAAGGAAAACAATATATCTTTTTTTGAAGGTCAAGTTTCTATTTTTATGGTCATTTCATAATGAACAGTAAGTTTTGCCTCATAGTTATAGATTTACTTGGCTGATTTGTCATACTTGGCAGTAGTATGTCAGGCACAACTTAAAGTATTTGGAGATTATCTACATGAACTTAGAGAAAGAAATGACAAAACAGGAGGGAAATAATTTCATGATTATTAGCCATACACTTTTCTGGGTCGCATTTTAAGTGTATGAACGCGTTAGTGATTATAGATCACTAAAGGCATATGTTTACATGAATGGCCTGAATAAAGAGAGTGATTTAGGGATTAAAAGCCTGGTGTTATGGCACGATGTTAAAGGATGCAAGGGAGAACTTTGGTTTATACTTTCAGCAGAGCTACAGTGGCTGAATATCAACAGGGGGGAAAGGAATCGATATTCAAAGACATATCAACAAAAGGGAACTGTAAATAAGCAGAAACAAGTACAACTCTTGTTGCCTGAGAAGTTAGGATGACATGATTGGGTGTGTCTTGTGAGTGATGAGTACAGAAATTAAAATTATTGCAACAGTGAACTGTGAAGCATTTTAAATCTCATAGGAAATCTCCTGCTACTGGAGGACCAGCAAGGAAGAAGATGTAACAGCAGTGGAAAACAAGAGGAGATATGCAAACTACTGGTTTGTTCTGCCTCCTTAGTCTTTGGAAGCAACTTTGTACCATTTTTGAGGGTTTTTCTAGAGTTCAGTCTACTGTTCTGCAAAACACTCACCCGATTTCAAGTGCCATTCAGTGGCATTTCAGAATTTCCTTTCAAAGCTCATTATAATTTGCTAGTCTATTGCCTGTAGACAAGGTTACATTTTGTGGTTCAATATTAGTGTGTAAACATTGTTTGTAATGTACAATGTTTGTAAACATTGCTGGATGCTCTGAAAGTCATAATCAGGAGACTAACATGGAGCACTGGAGAGATCAAACACAAAAAAGCTGGAATTTGTATTACAGTTACAGAATTAATTTTTCTCTTGATATAGTCCCTCAAGAGTGTATTGCTTAAACATGTCATAAGAACATAATTAGAACTACCAGCTGAATTATTAAAGGTTAGCTTCAGTTTGAACTGGGGAACTGACACAGATTGAAAGAGAACAGAGAGAAACTACATTTTCACTAAATTTTGGTCATACCTAGTGTGGCTTGTGTCAGGATTCTAATTCCGTCATTTTTTTCAAGAGAACATGTAAAACACCGAGAGCTGAAAAGTCCACCAGGTTCTGTTTGAAGGAACTGCAGGTCCCTTAGAAATTTCAGTTATTATCAATGGTGGAATGCATGGCAGAAGATGAGTCTGTTTCCCAAGTACAGTTACAAATACATCAGCGCTTGAGATGAGGCAAAAAAATCACTAGTTCATGACTTAATAGAGTTGTTGCATAAGAATATGCTAATTGGGCACAAATAAACATTTTCCCCATCGCCTTTTTTGCCTTACTGTAATCTGATTTTTGAAGGGATAAGCTCCTTTAGAGACTCAGGTTGTAATCCAGAAAAGAGCAAACAATACCGCCCCTGTTAGAACACACAGTGCCTCTGCATAGCTAATAACAATGTTCTCTTTGCTTCTCTTACCTTCAGAATGTAACTACGCATGCAGATATATCTGTCAATATCTTGGGAAGTAATTTCCCTCCTAGTATCTCTTGAATCCCTGAGATCAGAATGTTGGCTTTGTTCATGCAGGTAGATTTTCTACCTCACTGCCAGTGCTCCAATGAACATTCCCTGTGACTTTACATGCTTCATTAAGCTGTTCTACCAACAGAATGGGTAGCCTTGATCTGGGTTTTACAGTCATGGCCCGTGTTGTTTAGGGCTGGGAGGAAGAAGGAGGTAAGTTTACTCAATTATCTTCATTTTGTGGTCTGTCCTCTGGGCACAGACCTGAATGTAGTAGTGGCATCACTGCTCACCCTTTCAGTCTGATTTGTAGCTGTGGACCTTGTTGTGCAACTCTGTTTGCCCAGGGGCACCTGAACGACTCTGGGAATGGTTGGTTGTAGCTCTTAAGTTTTAAAAATGTTTTTTCTTAAGCATTTTAATGCATTTAAAATGTGTTTTTAAACCTAGGCTGCAGCTCCACTGCACATAATAATCAGACAGTCCTCCCTTAAGGCCCCTTCTTGCTGTATGGTTTCAAAGAACGTTTGTTACACTAAACTGAACATCAAGAGTCCAAAGTGATGTTACCACGGATTTTATCCAGGATTCCAGTAGAGAATTTATCCAGCTGAAAACACATCATGAATTCCCAGGAAAGGAATTCCACTTTCATTCCTCCTCTCCTCTGCCAGTTTAAGCAGATGTTCTTATCACCACGCTAAGAGGGCGCTCCGAATTGAAATATGATTGTTTCATCAGGCTGAAGTGACTTACATCTCTGATGTGTAATTACATATCAGGCAAAGACAGAGAATGTGGAATTTTGTAGCTGAAGGAAACAAACATATTTGTAGAACAGACATCACCTGGGTTTCTGACATCCATCTAAGTAGTTTTCACTGAGGCAAGAAGCAGAACTCAGGTTGTAACACCTGCAGTTTCACACACATAATTGATAATTTGACAAAAAGTACTGGAAAGCCTCTTAGATTAAGGCACTGGATTTCTTTAATTTCTGCAATATTCTTTTCTGTTTTGAAGGGCAGTCATTAAGAAATTCTGTAATTTTAATTCCAGAGTCTGAAGATATTAATCTTATTAATATAATCACTTGGTTACTACTGCGTTTATTTTATGTTGCACCCTAAGCTTGCATATTCTGTTTTTTTTCTGAGAACTGAGCTGTGTTTTCTCCATTTACTATATCACATGGACTTGTAAAGATTCAGCAACATTTGGGCAGCCAGATGTTTTTCTGTGTATTCTGTCAGCAATACCTGATCAACACCCTTGCCTAGCAATGGTGTGTACAAATATAACTTGGTAAACAATTCTCTTAATAATGCATTGATAGGAGACTGCAGCTGGCTCTGTTGATAGAACTAAGGTGAGGGTTTTATTTTTTTTTGGTCATCAGAAATTAGAACAATAATCTATGGAAATTGTTTAGGTATTCTGGTTATTCCTATGCTGTAGAGATATCCTGAGCAGTGCAAGGAAATAACATTTTATGTTAAAAAGTATGGTACTTGTAAGGCAAATCTTTTGGCATTCAAAAGTGTTGTGATGGCTGTTTCTAGCTTGCTTTATTGCTTTGTGGAGAGGGGTACGTGGGTACTCCAGTACTTGGGAATAGATATGGATACAGAAGCCTAATCTCTTCAATCTTCTCATAATTCTCAAAATAACATGAAAGCAGTAAAACTGCATGCAAATTCCTCCTCATTCTTCTCAGATAGAATGGAATAGTTTTTTGAGGATTGTTGAGTTCTCTGGAACATTTAAAGATCTTTAATGTGATTTTTTTTTTCTTTTCCGTTCTTCCTCTGCTCTCTCCATCCCTCCCAGTTTTAATGGGGAAAATTCTTGACCCAAAGGCAAAATGCAGCAGTACCACAGTGTGCAAAGCAGAATCCTGACTAGTACCTATTGTGAAATTTAATACTCTATTCTGTTTCCATTTTTGTTCTTTCCCATGCAGATGTCAGATCTTCAAGTCCTCCTAGGCAGAATGGGATGTTAGGCACTTAAACATTGTGCTTAAACTTCCCAAGTGATCTTCTCTAAATCCCTGCAGCCCTTAAAGGCTTCTTCAGAGATCTCAGCAGTCTGAAGAAAATCATAATTGTTTTCCACTAGGCAAAAGGCTGGGATGAGGTTGGTCCTGCTGTGGGGAAAGATGTCTGGAAGGGAGGTGGTTTCCCATTCTCTCTTTGGTCTTGCAACTCTCCTTGTGGCAGGGGAGAGCTGGTTTCTTCCCAGCTGCAGACTGGGCTGGCACAGCTTTTGAAGGTCTCTTCTGTGCTAGTGCTGGCAACTGATATCTGCTGCCCAACATAATTATTGGTTTTCCTGTGCACAAAGGTACTCCTGATATTAATGAATATATTTTCTCTTTTGTCAGATTGAGAGCCATTTTTTAGGGTGTGTATCTGTGTTTGTACATCTTTTAAAGAAGGTATCTCTTGAAACAGCAGCATTTTGTTCTTAATCTGTTGTGAAATCTTCTGGAACATATTACTGAAGTGAGGTAATGAGCCTAGATAAAGAACTGTGTTCCCAGTAAAATAGATTATTTTTCCTGCTGTCCCATCTCAAAATGCTGTTTGGAACAGCAATCATCTTTGCATGCCAGTTACATTAGGAGTTGTTTAAGAAAGTTTTTTGTGTCCTCAAACCTATTTTTTAACTTTTGTCTAGGCCATCCTTCCAAGTGTCTTGCTCTGCAGATATGTGCAGTCTCTAATGCTTTCTTCCTGCACGCTGTGCTGGCAGCTGAATGCATTCAAAGATCATGAGTCAGGTTCCCTAAAAAAAATCATAAAAATAATGAGATTTAAAATACTGTAGGCTCCTTGTGAGCATTTAGTATTGTTTTCCTTCTTTAAAGCTTTTTCTTTATACAGGTATGTAGATCTTTATTTTGTATTGAAAATATTTTTTTTCACAGAAACTCCAAATTTTAGGACTTGGGTCTTCAAGAAAAAGTTTCTTGTGATGCTTGCCCCACAGCTGAAAATGGTAGCTGATACCTTTTCTCTTTTGTCTGCTTCCTAATTGATAAAGTGCAGAACCATCATTTCCAAAGCAGTGGATGCTTGGGTTTAAAGCTAAACAGTGATTTCATGTTACAGGATATTGTATGGCCATGTCAATACCTGTTTTAGAGTAACTGTAGTTAAGATTACTGTGCGAAGAGTTGTTAAAACAAAGCAAAAAGTGAGAGCTGAAGTGTATATGGTAAATGATGCTGAATCTTTACTTGGGATGGAAAATAGCAGCAGGGGACTGACGATGTAGCCAGCAGCAAGTTTGAGACATTAACCCCCACCATGGTGCCCCTTAATCTGTTTCACATGTGTAACTCTAAAGCAGAAACTACTGTGGATTTGTAAACACAAAGGTCTTTAATGTCTGAGATAAGGACAGTCTTTTTCTTGATTCAAGCAGCCTAAAAATTACATTACTAATTTTGTAAGTTACATGTTGCATTAATATTCAATTTATCATGTTGTGCAAATGGGCGTAGGATGGAAGAAATACTTTTCCAACAAACTGTGCAGCTGGAGCTGGTACTAATTCCCTAATCTTTCTGTGCCATATAGTAATTGCACTTAATTGTTTGCTTTTGCTGTGTTTTATGGTGTGAAATGCAGTATGTCAACACATCTGAACAGGTACATCAGTGTGTATAATGTTAATATTCTTGAAAGAGAGAAACTGGATGAAACAGCTCATGTGTAGCTACCAATGCAGTGCTTCGTACATTTTCTTGTAATCGGAGTTGGTAGCTGTTTTTTTCCTGGTGATGGGTTGGTTTTGTCTTTGCACATGTTTTTGTGTAAGTGGGTGGTAAAGTAAGAGAGGGGCTGGGCCAATGCCCCTGGCTGGGAAAGGGACATGTAAAGTAACATTTTCTTACACAGCCACTTAAAATTGTTAATATGCTAGTGGTTAAAATTCTTGTTAAATTGCTTTTGGTCCTTCTACTTCAGTGGGGCTCTCCACTGCTAATTCTACTTTTTATTCTTTTAAAAGCACATTAGGTTTCTTTGGAGACCAAAGGAACTCACCTAGAAACAATCCAGCTTGTAAAAATGATTCTCCATCTTCCCTCCCATCCCATTCTGTGAGGGGAGTTCTGTTTAGTCCCTAAGGGTTTGAAATTGTACCTAAGAAACCAGCCAGTCTTGGAGAGGGCACTTGGGAACTTCAGTTCCCAGCCTTAGTTCTCTCAGGGCCTATTGCTTTTGCACTGAGACAGCAGAATCTGCAAGCTGTGCTTTAACCTGGCCATCCTGACTAGGTATGAGATATTTATTGTTTTTCTTTCAAAGTTAAGTACATCTCCCAGTGGTCTTGGTTCCAATCCCCGTGTTTTATGGCCGAGGATATTGAATGTAGCTATTAAGCTGTTAGACTGGTTTTGTATTAGTAATTTTCTCTGACATGAAGAGTAATTCCTGAATCCAAATCATTAGCTGGAATTTCAGCCATGCTGCACTGAATGATGTGCTTGCATGGGTAATATCCCCAGCTGTCAGGACAGCTACATGGTTCTTTTTTTACTGGTTTTGACTGGGATGGCATGAGACAGCTGGTGGCTACGGCCACTGTGAATTTGCCAGTGTGGAAAGCTCAGAGAGAGCAGAGCCTATGTGGGTGTTGCAGTGATCTGTCAGGAAACTGAAGTGCAGTTGACAGCACTGTTGATTAGTTCTCTTAGAAACAAGCAGGTGTTTGCTTGGCTTTGGTACTGATTGGCAATGCAAAAATGATTTAACTGCACAAGTGACAGTGCTGCTGCAAGGAAGGAGGATTTGTGTCAAGGTAGGCAAGGATAGTGTGCTGTACTTTTGAGGAACTGCTTTAATGCCTGGTGTTCTGTATGGTGTTTATTTCTCCAGTCTTGCACAAAAGTGGAAATGCTGGTCATTATCCACAGCAGTAGATGTAAAATTGTCACTCTGCTTAGATTTTCACTTCTGTTATTGGTTTTTCTGAGAAGGAGAGGGTGTGAGTACTTAGCCATAATATAATGGCATGGCACCCTGCTTCATGTAGCTATCTAATTAAAATAGATAATTAAGAAATAAGATTATTCTACATGGGCATTTAGTATTAGATGGCAAGCCTAGCATGTACATGCTAATACACATATTTAACTTGTTTCCTGTATAACTGATAGCTTTCAGTCTTTGTTTACAAAGTGCACAATTTGCACTGTGAATTCTAAACCCAGCCTCAGACTCAGAAAAGACTGACATGCTTTAGTGAACAGTTTGCAGTCTTACTTAGCCTTCTTTTTCCCAAGGTCGAATCTAATAAGATAAAGGATATCTTAAGAGCAAATGTTACTTTGTTGAACTAGAATGCATTTACAAAGTATCTTTCTTTATCTGAATTTCTTTCTTATGTTAGTCTGGTTTGTCTTTTAAACTCTCAGATTTCATAAATAAAGCAATGACTTAGCCTTTACTTTTAAATCTCCAAAGACAGAAGGAAATGTAGGCCCTATAAATACAGATGCAGCATCACTTGCTTGTATTGCAATTTGTTTTTTATTCAAAGCCAGATAAGAAAATGAAGTAGAGCTAATACAAATGAGAGGTGGTATTGAGTGGGTAAAGTGAATAATTTTCAAGTGCTCATAGGTGAGGCTCTTGATGAAGTACATCATGTGTAGCCTGGTGTCAGCCAAGGTGATCATTTAAAATGGAGTAGAAAGGTGCTTCTTCTGGAGGCTTTCTGACAACAGAGGCTTTTTGCGGAGACTCTGTGTGATTCATATACTTTGTGTGTCCAGATATCTTTGCTGACCACTGATATGTTTCAGGATTTCCTCATCTGTGATACTTTTGGCTTGAATCTTAAATTCATTTCAAACTCCCCTCCTGGAAGAATCTGGGGTACTTCAAACAGAAGTGCCATATAAGAATGAACAATCATCATCTAAACTCTTGACATCCAGAATTCAGAGCCAAGTAATGTTTTGATGACTTAAGGATATTGTACTTTATTATGTAGCATTTTTCTTACCATTCCTGGAGGATATCCTGAGTTTTTATAATTTAATGGCTTATGAAGAATTCCTAAATAAGACTTTCTCCCCCTTCCCTTTTTGGAGTTGTGTTTCCTCTGAAGCATTGTTAGACTTGATTAGGATCTAGGAAATTTTTGAGTAATGAGTCAGAAAAATAAACAAAATCTGAGCAAGCAAAAGGTGGGGAATGGAAAAGACTTCTGGTTTAGATGAATTTAAATCCTTTCAGCTCTAAACTAGAGGCATAGTTTCCCTCTCCTGCATGCACACCTTTTCCTTCCTTTTTCCTTGTCCCTTTCCTCATCTTGCCCTTGTACTCTCAAAAAACCCCAGGAGAACAGTTGTGTTGTGCCTTACTGAGATGAGTTTATGGATTATGGCATATCTGTGGGATATATGTGCTTCTCTAAAAGGCCCTGAAGGGAAAGCTTTCAACTGTAACAAATCTGTCCTGTAAAGGATGGAAAGCAGTAAATATGCTTATAGTTGTAAACACTAATGATTCCACAGCAGTCCCTTATGTACCTCTTACTCATAAAATTATCTTTGTTGTGACTGTGTGCTTTTCAGTTCAGGATTTCAGGTTTTTTGACATTGTAACTGAGCTGTGATTAGAAGGTATGAAGAAATGGACCATAAAATAGATGTTTAGTGAAAGATAAGTAAAAGCATACTTGATAGGATTAGTGGAATATATTTGAGATGTGTTATGTTGCTGGCATACCTGTGACTACTTAACCACTGAAATAATCTGTAGCTATTTAATCCAAATCAATTCCATTTGCAAGGTGGTCTGGAAGTTACTGAATAAGTTACTTTGTTGCTTAGCCAAATGGTAGGAGGAAAAAAATAGTCAAACTGCAGAAGAAATATGCCTTGACAGTAAAGAGCATAATAAAATGCTAAAGATCTCAGTTCTGAAAGAAATAAGTGATTGGCTGGAAATAATTGCTTGAATATTTTGAATTCATTATGGTGAATTTACCAGATGCTTTTGAAGAATATTTATGTATGTTATTTGCTCTGGTGTTTCTTGTGCTTGCTGCAAGGCATGTGTACTTCTGGGTAATTTGATCCTGTTTGTTTATGGTCTAAATACTTCTTTTCCCCCCAGACAGCATTATTCAATTTTGTATTATTACAGCTGCTTTTTGGAAAACATGACACAAATATAAGTCCCAGGCAGTGTTTGTCTAAGGTAGAATCAAGTGTATTTCTTCTTAGCTGACAAACTTGGTGTAATCTTGACATATCTTGACAGATTTCTGAAATTTGTGTTTCACAATATAGCTGGGAACATTTTACAGGGTAAGATCTTCAAAGAGATGTTGCAGCTCAAATACATTTATAGCATGTCTGGAGAAAGCAACTTATTAACTCTACTCTGAGCTTCTGAGCTGTGGAAGGGTGAAGGGTGGGAAGAGTGTTTTCTGCTCCCTCCTATCTTGTCACTTATCTGGAAATGTGTCTATTATTTGAGTCTGCCCTGACATGTGGATATTAAGAAAACTGGTATACATGGCGAAGTACTGGCTAGTGTGAGAGCTGAAATGTGAAAAATTGCATTGTGAATGATAGTGATTATATGGTTATTAGTTCTGTTTTGTATGGAGGTAGGAATCCTGCTCATGTCTGTTTGACTTCTCAGGGTGTTTAGATGTTCACCCTGTAGTTCTGGAAGTCATTTTAGTGTAATGATGCTCCTGAGATGGTGGTTGAAGCATTTCTCTGTATGTCACCACCCTTTTCCTGTCTAGTGCACCTTTCATGGGGTACTGGCTCAGGTATTTTTGGTAAGACATTGGGAACTGGATCAAGTATGACCAAGAACTCTGGGAAGTGGGAGGAACAAGTTAATTTAGACATGTTCAGTCTGACTGTGTGTGGAGCACACAGTTGCTTTTCCAAGTAGATATAAAACCCAGGCATTGGTTCATCATACTCTGGTTTCCTCAGTGCTTGCAGAGTAGTTCATTGCTGATCTGACCAGAACAGATTTATCCAGGTGGACATAGTCTCTATCTGGCCTTCACTCATGTACTTTTATGCTCTTCAAGGAACCCCACTTTAATAAATGAGGATGAACAGCGCTGTAGTGCAGAAAGCTTGTTCTTACTAAATCCATGTATATCAAGTTTATTTAGCTTTGTCATGAATCCAGGTTTCTATGTGCGTGTATTAGGAAGGTTTGTTTTGTTTTTTTGAGCTCTAACAAAAAAAAAAAAAAATAAACAAACCAGAAAAGCTTTTTTGTTGGTTCTTACCTCTCTTTAAAAATGAGGAATGTATTGACTTTTGAACACACCAGAGCTCAGCTTATGTGTTAATTAATAACAGAAAAGAATCAGAAGTTGCAGCAAACCATGTAGCAACTCTGTCTTGTCCAGTGGCTGTTGTCCCATGCTCACCACCATTTAAAATGTGCTATTGTTGGAGATAGAATTTTGCCTTTGAATCTCCACTTTTGTAAGGTATATCATAGTGTGGAACAACATCCAGAACTTTATTGCCTTTTGGAAGGTCTTTTTACAGTTAATGATGCTGCTGGTGCTGAAAGAGAGGAGGATTCAGGTGTTAAAGGGACTGATCTTCAAAAAGAAGGCAGACCATTTCAGCTGGTGTTTTTTTGAGCTAGTCTCTAGTGGAACTGGGCTGCAGCACAATAGTCCCATTTTTCCTTTTGCCTCTCCCACTGGCAATAATTTTGGCACTTGTTGGAGTCCTCCAATAAAATTTTCGTGCATTTCACAAAATCTCATGAATTGTTTGAAAAGAGAAATTGATGTCACTGTCCCTGTAGGATACATGCAGCTGACTGGAGGATGATGTGGTTGAAAGAGTGAATTCTTGCTCAATCACCTAAATCTGCTGAGTTTTAGTGACAGTTACCTGTAATAAAACATCTGATTTTTTTTTTTTCTTGGTCATGAAGATTAATCCATTGAGCCCTTTTACAATGGATGCAACCTTTCCAGCACTTTTAAAGTGACCTTATAGGTGCACAACATTGCACCTATACATTGAATTTTATTGTGAATTCTTTATCATACATATGCAGTTCAGTCATCTCTTTTATTTATCTTCTATTTCTATCACATTTTATCACATTCTATTTTCTTGAAACTTTTGTTTTAGCCCTCCTCAGTCTGCTTTTTCAGGAGACACTCCTTTACTCAGTAGTGCTTCAGCAGAATTGGCATGTCACTTCCAATATATGTACAGTATATATAAATTTCCTTGTTTTGCCCATGTCTCTTCAGCATTCCAGGTCTTTTGGAAATAGGCTATCAATCAAATAGCTCACATGTTTTTCTATGGAATTCTCAGTTTGCTGTAGGTGGTCTCTATGCATTCCATATGCTTCCAAGATCTGCAGCCAATTTTTCTTCTTACAAATATTCCTTCAGAAGTCTGGACAGCTTTAAAACTGCGTAGTTTGGTTGTGTTCAGATGTCATTTCAATATTCTTGTTTCAGCAATGTTCCAAATGACCTCTTCCTCTATCTGCACAAGATTCAGACTTGCCAGGGTTTTTTTTGTATTTATTTTTGGGGGTTTTTATGGCTTGGCATGCTTTGGTGCTCTCAAATGAAACCAAAAACTAAAAATGAAAAAAATGAGAAAATCTTGTGTGCTGCCTCTGCCTGTTCTCCCTTTGCAAGCAGCTATGTAGTAAGGTCCATCTAGAGGCTTTGAAGGTTACTCTTATTACATGAAAGAATTTTAGGATCTTGTTCACTGGGTTGCTTCATCAGCTGTGCTTATTTGATTGGTACCTTTTCTATGCAGTAATTCTGCTGCTTTTTGTTTGATGTTTGTGAATTTTA
This sequence comes from Pseudopodoces humilis, assembly GCF_049639895.1. Lineage (NCBI taxonomy): Eukaryota > Metazoa > Chordata > Aves > Passeriformes > Paridae > Pseudopodoces > Pseudopodoces humilis. The sequence continues at coordinate 31,093,067 of NC_142207.1, read as the reverse complement.
TCCATGCTTGCAGGGATTTTTTTTTTCTTATGATTCATTTTAATTGGATAAAAATTTAAAACATTATATTTTGCTTTCTTGTGTTTTTCAGTTACCTGTTTCAGCTGGGGTTTTTTTAAATATATATCTCCATTATTCCTTTTATACCCCTATTTCTCCACCACATTTTTGAAATTGAATGTGTGTGTGTCCATCTGCATCTCCTAGTTCATTCACAGAAGTTAGTGGTAACTTAATTGATGAAAGCAAGGATTGGAAGTCTGAAAGAGCATATCCACATTTGTTCTTTGTGCCTGATCCCCATCAGGAATTGCTCAGAAGAAAACAAGGGATAGGTCTGACTCAAACCCTGAGGATGCAATTTCCATCTCTGTGGTGTTTCACAAATACTCTTTTCCTCTGACCATGTTGTGATTCTCCACATACTCGGATTTCCATTTATGTAGATGATAGGTGATAAAGATGTACCAAGACATCCTGGCTTTAAATATGATCTGGTGTTCTCCTCTGGATGAAAAGATGAGTCCTGTTCAAAATTATTTTTCTTTCATCTGCTGCATTGCAGTGATGTCATGGATGGGACATTTTTAGCCTCTTGTGATTTTTTTTGATACTTAATATGTTTTACAAAGGAGGCTTTTCCTATTATTGTTTTCTTCTGTGATGAGAAACACAAATGTCCTGAAGAAAACACTATGTATCATTTTAGCTGAAATACACTGCTGATCTAAAGACCAAGTAGGACTCTTGGATGTGAAGTGATATCTCAAGTTTCAGTTTCTCTTTTTGGAGATTTATGGTAACTATTAGGGCCAATATGCTTAAAATATGTTTTTCTCCATTTTTCAAGTAGAAAGAGGAAACAACCATCCAACAAAAAAACCCAAAACAATCTATCACTACTGTCATAGCAATAATCATAGTTTTGGGGGAGGTGTTTAGTTGGTTGTTTGATGTCCTGGACTTTGAAATAATAGTGTCATCAATGTTCTCCTTTTCCACCCTTAAAATGTACACTGAATGTGGTGATATCTGTGAAAGGAGAATATATGGGCTTGTACAGAGCACTGGAATGAAAATGCAAAGAATATGGTGGAAAATTTCCTTGTGGTGAAACAAGGATTTAAAGACAGCTCCTGGCTCAAACTGCACAAGTGAACAAATTAGATATTTTCATGATGCAAACTGGAACATTTGTGGCAGAGAAGTAAAAGTTTTTGCTTTAAGCTTCACCCATCTACATCTGTTTAGTCCATTGGTTATATTGTTGACACAGCTTGAATTTATATTTATTGCTTGAAAACAGAAAATATTCTTAAGTCTCTCTGTATATTATATCCTACGTGAGCACACAATTTAGTGTTTGGGCTCTAGCTAACTTTTGTCGGTGTGCCTAGCTGAATTATGTATTACAGTCAAAAATTTATGTAAAATGTCTATTCTTACTTACATTTCAGTATTTCTACTTGATATTGTCTGAATACTTGATCACCTAGATCCCAGTTACTTAAAAAAATTATTTGTTAGTTATAATAAATAGTCTGTTTTACTTGTTATATTTTTAAGCTTCAGTAAAAAACATTCAGTCCCCAAAAAGCAGCCTTGGTTTTTATAGATACAGAATTTGCAGTCCTATTCTATATAATCCAGGTGTAACAGAAATATAATTCCATGCAACCTAGCAAGTATGTCACTACGTCCAGTCACAATCACAGACTGACAGGTCATGAGGTGGTTGTGATTCATTTAAGGAGCTGCCTTCATTAAGATAAATCTGAGCAGTTGGTAGTTTTGTAAATGTGGATAGCTGTGCATGGGGTGTGTCTAATGAAGATTTTGGTTTGTGAAGTAGCAAAGCCAATGTAATTTTGGTTTTTTTTTTTTATTGTTTCTTGAATTAGTTGTTGGCGAATATATAGTTACACTCTGCAAAAGTCTTCTGATGAAATTAGTATCTGTAACTCCCTGCAAGATTTTTCAATAGTGCATGCAGTGCTTCTTTTTATGTGCTTATGTCTGGTTCTGTTTGTTGAACTCTGACAGTGCAGCAGTATCATATGGTTACCAACATACTCCTTTACTTCAACAGGAGTAAAGAAATGGGGAAAAATAAAAATGGCATACAGTAACAATTTTTGTGAATCTATGAAGAGTCTTCTAAATGAAGAAAAAATGTCCAGACCCATACTTGAGCTTATGAACTTGCACACCAGAGTGCAGACAGAACTGAACACATCAGCTTCTGGTTTAAGCAAAGAAGGAACAGCTCCATTCCAGAAATGCTGTATGTTTACCTCCAGAGTCATGTCAGCATGCTTGAGTCTTGAGGCAATTCAGGAGTGTGAGGGTGTTTGAGACATGGCCGTAAACAGTGTGAGGTTTCAGAGGTCATGTGTGTTTCATGGCATCAGTCCCAAATGGGTTGTTGAAAGGCAACCCATGGAAATATCCAGTTTCCATGCTGTGCCCATACATTGCTGCCTCTCTGCTCATTCCATGTGTATTTCTGGGCAGTATGTGGCCATCTGTACATCGGTTGTTAGTACATGAGCGTGGTCAAAATCTTTTTGTAGCTTCTTGACAGTGTTATTGTTAGAGTTTTATTAGATTTTCTAGCACTTGTGTCATAGCATATTTGTTGTGTTGTAAGATATCTGGAGTAACTTAGTCATAAGTTATTTGGAGAAGCATGTTGAGAGAGACCTTTAGGTTAATTTTCATATCAACTAGGCTGTAATTTTAATGAGGAAAAAGGGTTATGCCTGTATGTTTGGCTGAGGAAAGCTGTGGCTTGATGTAAAACTTCTGTGTTGCCTGGTTTGCTTTGGGCTTGAGGAGTATCCTAAAGATTTGCTGTGGCTTCTCTGCGGAGTGGTATCTTTTTCCAAGGTCTGTGTACATGTGTAGGTCAGTGTGCTCCCAGACATAAACACAAAGGGTTTATCTTGCATATGATAGAAAGACAGAACTTCTTCCTTGAAAACTTATTTCCTGCTCCAGACCCTGAAATGGAACTTAACCAGTCAAATATCGTTCTGGGGAATGTGATTCCCAACCCCACCCTGTTTTTCCTAATTGATAGTGGTCAAGGTGCTGTAGGAAGCTTTTTGCTGATATTATGAATACCTGCTTCTAGCTCTTGGCTGTGATTTGAGCAAGTGCTGACTCTCATACCTGAAATCAAGGGCAGCCTGCTTTGATCATAAAATACTCCACATTTTATAGCTCTTTAGGAAATAGCACCTGAGGACCTGCACATGTTTCCTTAGCAGGTTGTTTCTGTAGTTTCTGCCAGTTTTACTTCACCTGCAGCAAATCAGTTTGAGTGTAGCTGAGTTTAAGCCTCTCACTAGAAGAGCCAGCAAAATGCTTGCTGATCATTTCAGATTGGGACCCCCAGTTTTGTATTAAGTAGCCACACTGACTAAATCTAAAATAAGGACAACATGATTTTTGAGGTACACCCAAGTTTGTGGACCATAAAGTGCTCTGGTGAAAGCTGCCTGAGAGCTGTCTTTTGTGTGTCCTCTGGCTTCAGGCTGCACCTTGAGGAGTTTGTGGCAAATAATGCACCAGGCTTTGCTGAGGACTGTCAGAGAAGATGTTCATTTGGTGAAGGGCATCTGTTTCGTGTACTAAACAAGGCAAAAGCCCACAGAAAAAGTGTCATTGCACAATCACATACTGTCATTATTTACACATGTAAAGGAATCCCAATTATGATCATATAGGCAACATTTTGCTGTTTTACAGCAGAGGACTTAGTTCTTCAGAAAATCAAATTACTTTTCTTCTCCTGGACTGTGCTGGTGGCCGGGCTTGCCTTTTTGTGACAGGAATGTTCAACTGAAGCACCCACTTCCTGCTATGTCCTCTGTTCCTTTAGAAAAATGCAAGTTCACCATATTATGGTGGAATTCCTTCTTTCTTCCTGTTGTGCAATCCCTGCAGATTTATATCATATTTGATTAACAGCATGGCTTCTGCCAAAAGAAATATTGGTAAATTCAGGGTTTGTAAGAACTTTAAAGAAGCTGATCATGCTTGGAATACTTCATGTGTTCTTGTTCATAATTTAGATTGTTATTGTTAATATAGTTGAAGGAGTTTACAGTCACAGATACAATTCCCATTGGAAAACTGGGGTTATTGCCCTTATGGGGTTTGACAACACACACTTTTGCAGAATCATTGTTTTTGGATCATCTGTTTCTTGTTCAGAGTCCATGACTAATTAGCTTATAAAAAAGTCATTGAGCTAATATCTTATAGAGAAACCTGTGATGTCAGATTTGATCCTCTAATTGCTCTCATAATTGGCATTTATTAGAGCTCTTTCACAAGTCAGGGCAACAGACCTCATTTGTTTTATGTAGAATGTTGTAAAAACAATTGAACTGGCAGCTGATTACAATTTTCTGTTCAGTAAGCAATTTTGGAAGACTGTGGGCTAGACAGTTGTCTGATTTGCCCAGGTTAAATGTAAAGAGAGATGAATTTTCAGCATATGGCTCTGTGTTAGCAATTACATGCATTAGTGGTTTAGCTGGTGTATTGTGTCTGCTTTATAAATGTTTATATTGCAGCCTTGTGCTAATAGATATTGATGACAGGCAGTGTTGTGGAGGCGCAGTGTACGGCAGTGATCATTACTTATGGCACAGTAATGATCCATCCACATGTGTTTGGTAGCATATCCAGTTCTAACCCCTGCTCGTGGACACCAGCTATTCTGTTGGTCCTTAATAATTTAACACAAGGTCGTTGTCAACTGGGATGTAAATGTTTCATGTTTTAGATTGAGCATATTCAAGTTTTAGAACTCTTTAAGCATAAGTGAGTCTGGAAATAAAATTATGCTGATGCTTACATAAAGCTTGTCTTATTAATTCTGAAATGATTTGGAATGTTTTCTGATTGCCTAACTATGTGTATAAAGGCAATATGCAATCTCTTTGTCTCTTCTGAAACTACAGAGAGCTCTGTGGTGAAAGGAAACTTCAAAATGTCACGCGCTTGTCAAGGAGAAATAATTCATTGACCCTTGGTCGTAAAAATTGGTGGAAAAATTGTACAGTTCTGACCAGTCTCTGGATCTCATGTCTCAAAAGTGATAAGTTTGAATTAAGCTATGATGGGTATTTTGACACCAAAATATTTAACTTTTGCCATATGGCTTCTCTCAAATTCCGTATTTCTTTTTCAGTTGCACATCAGATCTGAACAGCTTGGGGTTTGTGGAATGATTCCTGCAAGCTGCAGACAAAAAAAAAAGAGCTTTTTTTCAAGTATTTTTCAGAGACAGTCTTCTGTCTGGAATTGTTTGCATTACATTTTTGTAATTGTCTAATATCAATGAAAAGAATAAATGAAGTATTTCTGGTGGCATTCATCCTGAAGCCAAAGCATGATTAGCAAGTAATTAACTGTCACTATTATGCCTTTGCATGACTTCATTGGCTGGATCCCAGAAATACTGATTTTTCCTAGTGGTGAAAAAGATCAAGGGTTTCTCTTGGATGTTGAGTTCAGGTGGCAGAGTACAAATTCCTGTGACAAGGGTGAAAAATGACCTGTGGACCTTATCCCAGGTGCATAAGCCTGTAGGGCAAGGACTGCTGAGCTTTTCTGTGCCCACAGCACTGTGATGAACACATCACTTTTTGCACTGGAAAGCTTTTAGTTTCTCTGGGGATGTTGCTACATTTTTTTAAACAGGGACCTCTTCCAGACACTGAAAATTGTCATTTCTCTTTTATTTCTCCACATTTGATAACTTCAGAGGAAATGCATCTGCTTATGAGAAGTTATATTTTAATCTTTAATATTTGGGGAAAAGTGCAGTTGATGAGATTATTCAAAGCTTTGTGCCTTTTTTGTACAGAAAGCCTCTGTACTAGACATGGTAAAATTACACAAATGCACTTAAGTGATTTGTCATAAGATCTCCTAGGAGCTTTGGAAATTGTTGGGACAGTTGTAGTGGATATGTATCCCAGAGAACACATGTCCCCAAAATTTTTACATGCGTTCAACCCTTGGGAGTTGATTAGTCCTTGGCACTGTCAAATTTTTCCTCTGTGTGTTTAAGAAGGTTCATCTGTATCTCAAATCATCTCTTGGTTCATGTCTGAAAAATTATTAGGCCAGGTAAACTTGATGTCCAAAGTATTAGCAATATATGCATGTATGGATTGAAGATATCATTTTATGAGTACTAAGAGTTTGATCTAATGATTGTGATTTCTGAATTTTCTGACAGATTCCTTCGAGGTGAGATGCAAGACACGTGGAGAGGAGGGAACCACTAGATCAGGTTCAGTAATAACCTTTTTTGGTTTACTGTATATCTACATTTGATCACATAAATGTTCTTACTAACACAAACAGCAAATCCCTTATATTGGTGATCTGATATAAATAGAGTCAATTTCTATTTGTTGTTGGAACAGAAATATCACAGATTTTAGTGTGCTGTTTACACAGGGGAAAATCTGTAAACACCTATGGTCCTTTTGCCATCTGAATGTTGTCACTGCAGGGCACATGAAACCATAATAATTGTGGAATATTGAAAGCTAATACTAGGTAAGTGTGGTTAAAATCTTTCTATCTAGCACATATCTTCAGACCTATGTCAACTTTTATTACTAATTCATGGTTCCTTGATGTGCCTTTTCTTGACCATTATTTATCTCACTTCCACAGGCTGATTATTTTATCTGTCGCTTTACTTTTATTTCAGTGCTCAACTGAGTTTAGAGCACAGAACGTGCAGATGTAGTTGTCAGTGCTTTAGGTGACATGTCTTCAGAGAGGTTGTCATCATTGCTTTGAGAGAACACCAATCTGCTTTCTCACTGGGTCACTTTATTGGGGAAGTGTAGTCACTCGTGACCTTCTGTTGAATTTGTTCCGTTCATTTGATTTCTGTTCAAGTTGTTGCATTCTGGTTCTAGGAGCCAGTATCACTGACCAGGTCAGATGGATTTTGAAATTAGTAGGACTCTGGGGTTAAGATTTTCTGTAGGATTTGGCTTACTGGTGTAAATTGCAGGCTGTGTTCTGGCAAGTCGGAAAGGGGTAATCCCTTTCAGAACTTGACAAACAAGTTTGTGCTGAAGATAGACAAGAAGCTAGGTAGGGATTTGTTCCTGAAGTCATAGCAAGACTTACCATAAAACTGTGATATTTTTATTACCTGACTTCCTTACAAACATTTTAAATTATTTTCTCTCAAGAGGAAGCAGAATTATAATATGAATGGTTTATGTTAGAAGAATATAATTGCATTTTTGATCCAGAGCATGGGATTAAATAATGGAGTGTGGGGTGAGAGGACGAGGTACTCACATACCCTGTCATGGGCAGTATTAAACAGCATGGGCTGTACTCTCAGAGTGGGGAGTTATACTGTGTAACAAGTGATGATGTTCTGGCATCTGTAAAGCATCATAGCTGATGCTGAAGTTTCTTGATTAAAATATTTCTGAAATAAATCAGAAATACCTAGATGGTCTGATATTCTGCCACAAACTGTGAGCTTTGGCCTCTTAGCTTAATGAAAGTCCTATGGAAACAGGTTGCTGGGTTTTTGCAAGTTGTTTTGGATTTATTTGGGATTTTAGTGGGTTGGTTTTTTTTTCCTTTTTTGGGGCCTTATTTTTAGCATAGATAAATCTTGTAAATAAAGAGGTGGTGTTTCAAGGAAGAATTTGGTGTGTCTTCAGCCCTCGCCCTGGTGTTCCCAGGCATCAGATTATGTTGGTCTGTGGCATAAATTGGGAGACATGAGAAAGAACCCAGAAATATGAGTTCTGCAGAATCAGCAGTATACTGAAAGTCTTCTAAACTTGAGACCAGGCTCCTAAAGATACATTTCAGCTGTGATTGTTGGAGACAGAGAAATATAAATGGGCTCTTTCTGCTGGTGCTTGTCACATGGGACAGTCACTCTTTGTGTAAGAGTCTGTGTAAGCTTCACTTACTTGCCTTTTTTTCTGGCTTTTGCCTTTCTGCCTAGGAATAAAGCCTCAAATTTTAGTACTTGCACTGTGAAAATTGTTAGATACATTTAGTTACAGTGAGCACTCTTCCAGGGTCTTATTTATTGGGACAGAATGAATAGAAAGCTATTGTTTATATCTATATTCCCTGATTACTCTTATTAGCATGCCAAATATCTAATGAAAAACTGCCTTGTGAATTGTTTGTTTATTTATTTATTTCTTGAACAAAGCCTGGTGTGCTGATGTGATCTTATGGTTCCATGGGGTAGGCTAATGTACTGTATGTGGCATTAATCTGGAGCTCTGTCTTGGCATCTTTAACCTCACCTGTGGGATCAATGCAAGACTTTGTTGTCTTCCCCACTACCTGTCTTTACTGTTAATTTACACAGTAATACTGGATGCTTATTAGGTTGAAACTGAAAAGGAAAAAAATCTGTTACTTAAGTTTATAAAAAGGCAAGCTCTGTGATTTTTATTTTTTCCTTTTACAAAGTGGTGCTTGCACTTATCTAAGGTGAGAGAAAAAACAGTGGAGCCTATATTCCCATATAAGAAGGAAGTTTCCAGTCCCTTCTACAGATCCAGATGTTCTCACCGTAAGAGAAGCCTTCACTGTAACAGATGTAGTTTTGCATGGGTTATGTTTATCCTTTGAGATGTCTACATGTACTAAAGCATCTTTAAGGACAACCTCTGACTAGCTTAAAGAATGCCAGCTCCTGATGATTTTTGAATTGTTTGGAGTAAGCAGTATTTCTTGGCACAGGGAGGATGAGTATTGATAAACCTCTGTTTATATGGATGTCCTTCCCTTAGATTTAGGGGCAATTTAATTTCATTTTTACAAAGGAAAACCAATTTAGTTTCATTTTTACAAAGGAAAACCACAAATTACTAAGTGTACTGAAGCCATTAGCTAACAGCCTCAATTAGCATAACAAACAAAATGCAGAATAAATGCAGGAAGAGCAGGACTGACTTAGCCTTGAATTTTCTGCTGTATCCATATTACTGTGCTACAAGGTTTCATTCATTAGACCTAACAGACAACTACAGACTCAAAATGTTAAAGGGTAAATTCCATTTTAATCTCTTTTGGGGGAAAAAAAGCCACCAACTTTTAGAACCGAGATAGTAATTAGGCTGAAACAGCATAGATTAGCCCCACTTAATGTGGAATTTAATTATTTGAAAACAATTAAATTAACATAGAGTCTGGTCAGCTTGGGGAAGGGTTTGAATATAGGAATTTTTGTCAAAAATGTTAATGCAGTCTCTGTGTACAAATTTCTTCATTTAACATAACTTTATTCTTGCAGTTTGTCATCAATTCAAAGACAGCTAGTTTTCTCTAAATTAAATAGCTTCTCCTGGTAGGAAAAAAAAAATGTCAAAACTGGCTGGATTGAACTTTAGATCCTAGTTAGCAACAACCAGGCAGATAAGACAACATCCCCTCCTTTATTACATTTGAGATTTGCTTCCCCTCAGCTTGTTTACTTCCTCTTTACTACCTGGAATTGCCAAAAACTGCAGCACAGATACCAGGGAAGCAGTTTGTCTGGGATTAAGGAGGAGATGAAGTCATTTTCCTCACTCTGATTTGAGTCAGGCTTCACAAGGTGCACAGGACATCACCTGTTGTGGGGAGAGGAAAGCTCTTTGTGGTGTTCCAATCAATGTTGCACCATGGCTAAAGGAGGAAAACACAAGGCCACTGCTGGTGGAGCCACACAGGTGTCAGGAAGGCACTGGGCAAGGGAAGGTCCACTTTGTGTGGGAGCTGATGAACTTCTCATTGTAAGAAAGGATAGGAATTAAGGAATCCAGGATGTAGTGATCTGGTGCTACCATCCTTTGTGCAGTGGAAAAGAGGACGTTGTTGGTCACAAAGTGGCCCTAGTTGTAGACAAGGTGAAGGTTTGGGGTCAATCTGGGGACTCTTGTGTGAAAGGGACAGTCCAGTGCTGCTTGTTTGCCCTGGCTGCAGCTTTTTGGTGCTGATTGCGCCTGCTGCTTGGAGAAAAGTGGCTCTCAGAGCAGCTGCACAGGAGTTCTTCAGTGCCTTGAGCTCCTCCTGCAAGTGCAAGCCCAGCCTTGGTAGTGACAGCTGCTGCAGCTGGTTTAGGGCTGGTGGAGCTTGGGGTGTTCCCTCTCATTTATCAGTGAGCAGGGGAGGCTGATGGGCCATGCTAGGATGTGTACCAGCTGATTTCTTGTCCAATGCCTGACTTTCAGATAAGATATTTGGTGGTTAAAACACCTTGCTTAGGGTATTAGGAGGGATTAAGTGCCATCTCTTCCTCCCTCAAAAAACCCAAACCCACAGCGCTGCTTTAGTTGGTTTTTGCTATTTGACTGTGAAGTAGAGGACATTGCATTTTCAGTGGCAGCTTTAGGTTTCAAAGTGTGTTTTGTCAGGGTCTTGAGAATCCTTTGAACTTCTGACTTCTCTGTTTTCTGCTGCCACAGTAGGCTTAAATGTGGCAGGAAAGAGTAGTAACATTTTTAGTTGGAAATGTCTTTGGAATGTGGTTTGGGCATATATTTTTCAGCGGAGGAACAGAAGTTCAGATTTGTGTTTCCAGTGATAGACCGTTTTGAAAGATTGTTCAGTTTATGGGTAATATTTTCAAGTTTCTCTTGCTGGGTTTTCACGAAACAGGTTAATGGTGTGTATTACTCAGATTGCAGTGAAACAGCAAAGAGACCCAAAGAGATCTCGTCATCCTTAATTTACTGTGAAAGTGTTTCCATGCTGGTGGCTACAAGAAGGAAGTTGGAATTTAAAGGGAAGGAGAGAAGAACTAAGCCCAGCTGTCTGTGCCTTTCCTCAGTAGGTGACTGCACTCTTTTGTACACAGGCCATGAACAGAGAAGTGATGACTGTAATCTTCCTCCTTAGCCTCTTACATGTCCAGTTAGGAAAGGCAAAGGCTATTCTGAAAGTCCAATTTTCTGGCCTGGATTTGAATAATAGGCTGATAGTCCTGACCTCTTTCTTGTTCTCCCTTTTTCTTGGAGGGGTAGGAACTAGAACCCTTGGGGTGCATCTATGTTTTAATGCCTGTTGACTGGGGTGCAAAACTCTGCTGTGTTGGTGGTTTTGTAGCTCTTCAGTGAACTGTGCTCACAGGACACTGTGGGTGAACGCTTAACCTGGCACACCCCTTTCCAGAGTCTTTTGGGCATAATGGGCAGGCAAAGGCCACCTTTGGAGGCATCTGGGGTTTGTTTTGCATTGCAGATAAATCTGTTCTGCAATGTATTCATTGTACTGTGAATGAAGGAGAGGATGTTTTGATTTGAAAGGGAATCTTGTTTATAATTCTTGAGTATAAACAAACTGTGGGGAGGACACCTTACTGGAAACCTTCCTGGACCATTTTCTGGTTCAATAAGTGATGACTCTTATGGTGTTTTGCATCAGTGACAATGTGTGTGTACATGTATTTTTAGAAGGGCCTCGAAAGGGCCCCTTGCTGCATGTGGGTTTGTTTATGGCTCTGTTATGCAAACCATGAGATATTCCCAGCTCCACCCCCCTCTCCAGTCTAAATTCCCAGCCTGCCTCTATGTGCCCCTGCGAGCTGCTGGCTGGTGCAGGGAGCGGGGCTGCTAAATGATAGAGCTGTCTTTCCGCCTCAGTTTCCTCATAAATGGCATCAAACCCTAATTGCTTTTCATTCCACACTTCAGCAAGAACAGAGTGATAGAGAGCTAGGGTTTGCTTTTCCCCAGGGTGCCATGGGTGTGACTGACGGAACAGAGCCAGAAGAATTTGGCAAAGTAGCCGACTATAAAGGGAATAATCTCTTTTTTCTGATGATGGATTGCACTTAGAAAGCAGCTGAGCCTAAAAGCCATTTCTTATGCTAAGTCTCTGCAATGTGCAGGTCAGCCATTGAGCAAAAGCAAGCCTTCAAAATGAGAGCTAATAGTTTGGCAGGTTATGCCTGACAAGCAGCAAGTGATTTGCTTTTAGTTCTCTAGTGGGTGGAGTTTAGTAATTTTTTCGTAGTTGTCATATTTAGTAATTCTAATATTTTTCTAAAATTATATTATCATCTCTTTCTAAGTTCAGAAATATCTTAAAACACAGTTAATAACGAAATACATTTTCATACTCAAATATAGTACATTTCTCTAATATCTAAAAAATTATCTCTATTTAACTGCTTCACATGCAGTTAAGAATATAGGGAAAAAAATACATTTCAGCTGAGCAGTTGTTAAAATATTGGCCTCTCACTTTTCTGCGGAGCAAATTGACAGCTACCTGGGACAGAGAATCATGTGTCGCTCCCAAAGAAATGGTCAGGGAGTTGTGGAGGTGAGATTTGAGAGGACAATCCATAGTGGAGTGAAAGTAGATTCATATAATATAACAGTTGGAAAAGACACATGTCTAATTTGGCATACAACATTCATAGCTCTTGGAGAGCTTGTGTTGTCATATTTACTGCTGATTTGGTAAAAGAAGAATGCTGTCTGGAGTACTGCTGGAGGAAAGGCTTCCTGGGAAATATCCAAATACTGAATTTACCCCTGCAAATTTCAGAGCTGTTTCTCGAAGAGATCTGAACTTTGAACAGTTGCTTTTGTCTGATGCTGGAGTTTGAGAAGATAAATGACAGAATTTTTAAATGGAAAGTCTAATAATGATAAAGTATCTACATGTGCAACAAAGTCCTAAACCATTGTAAAATGTGTATTTTTCTCCTAGGAGATAGCCCTGTGAGACTCAGTCACTAGCACTGGTTATGTGTTGCTCTGTGAATACAGCAGTTCTAATCTTTGAACTGCTTGTTAAGTGCTGTAGTTATTTCTATTTAAAGGGTTAGGTTAGGTTTTGATAACTTCTCTCTACAACCAAATAGTGCATTATTCAAAACATAGCCTTCACAAATAGGTTTTGTGAGATTGTATTCGCTAAGCAGCAGCATCTTGACAATAAGTACTTTAGGCGTGTCTGAAACTCCTTGTGTTTACCAATTATCATCTCTGATGCTTGAATTGATTTGTTAATCACAAAGCTGTAGTTCTGTTTTACAGGAATGTATTGACACAGTAATTATAAATCTAAAGTTTTTATCTTTACTGTAATAAAAGTTTTATTATCCAGTATTTGAAAACATATTTTTCACAACAGACATTTTTATACCTTGATAGACATGTGCACTCTGGGCAGTTTTCCTAAGAATGTTTTCAGCTTAGCAGTGGCTTAATAAAGTATTCAGGTGTACCTGAAGTAGGTGAACCTCATTTAGACTTCCAGACCAGCCAGGAAGGTGAATTGTATTCTTGTAGAATGAACTTCCCTTACAGTTTCAATTCAAAGAAACTGAATATGGTTCTTAACTTGTTGTCCATTAGTTCAGTACAGGGTGGGAATCTGCCTCAAATTCCTTGTTCTACTTTATAAAGTATTTGAGTTTAGGAGTTAAATACTTCTATGGTCCTAGGAAGAAGGGGTTTTTTAGATCCTATTCTGAATTTGCAGATGCATTCCTGCTGCTTTTCATGCTCTATATCTTAATGTTATGAGAGCAGCTAAAACCTGGTTGCAAGGTAATTGTATCCTGTTGTAATTGTGGCCTGATAAAAGCCTGTGTAAGACCAGGCTGTTTGCATCCAGAAGGGTTTTTTCCCTTCTCAAATAGTTGTGATCAGCAGACTTTGGAGAGCAGTGGTTTGCACCACTCAACCTCCAAGGGCCTGTTTAACACAGTGCCAGTGTAAAGTGTTGCCTGTACAGTTTGTCAGGACATCCAGTTAATGATGGAATACTCTGGTGTGATTTAATTGAAAGAATGCTAAAACCACGTACTCCTAATTGGGAACTGGCAACCTTATTTACTGGGGCCTTGGTTGTTGTTCACATTAGAAATATGTTGAACAGAAGGGCACATTAGAAATTTTAAAGTAACTAAATAAGCAATCTTTTTGGAGAGATCAGAAGGATAATGTGGATATGAAATGCATTTTGTGGTAGATCTGGTGTGCCTGTGGTGGGAGGTTATCAACTCTAAACTTTTGATTTATGGGAAATAAATTGTGGAATAAACAAATCGATTGCTTGCAATATGGATGTCAGATCCCTCAGGCTGTAGAAATAATGAATATATGAGTGTTTTATATGCAAAATATTGTGTTCTCTCTTAAAATTTAAAAAGTAGAAATCTAAAATGTTCAGGGTGATGTATTAGCTGAAATTTATCCATCCAGTTTAGGGTGACTTCTGGCAAAATCTTGCTTCTTTCTTTCCTTGTGTGGAAGACATAGTCATACTATTAAATTGTAAGTGAGAGCTAGAGCAACAGATGGATGATGGGATACATAATTTCTGCTTGATTTAAGTTTACACGACACTTTAGAATTTCTCTCTGATTTTTGAAGAGGTAGCAAACCCAATGGATGGAGAGAGGAATATGGAATGTCCCCACTGCATTTTCATAACTATACCTTTTAGTAGATTGATGCTCTAGACTTTGACTGACTTTGTGCTAATATTGTGATAATTTTTTTAATCAAGCAGTTAACACAACATTTTATTACCCAATGAAGCAATGGAATGGCATAGGGCATGCGGTTTGCTAGTGCACATAGCATTGCCATACCATTGTTTAGTGTGCTTTGCTTTACCAATACTTCCTCCTTTTTATACATTCAGGGAATGCTGGCTACTAATATCTACCAAGTAGTGACTTAGCCAAAAATTAGCTAAGGATTATGAAAATAACTCTTTCATTTTGCCTTTGTTTGTACCTGATGCTTTCTGCAGATGTTTCTGTTGTTTTAGATATTAAATCTGACTCAAGTAAGAAGCATGAATATTGTTTGGAAATACTTCTTAGTCATCTTCTGTGGTGTCTCGGTATGGCTGGCATTTTTCCTGGATGTGACTGTGTGTCTGCATTCAGAATGTGACAGCCCCAAGCTGGTTTTTTTTCATGGTAAAGTGCCAATTTTTTTAACCAGTCTTCATTGTGAATCTTCCTGGATGGTTGTAAGGAAAGAATAGGATGGCTTTTTACAAATTTCTTTTTTGCGGCTTTAAAAAGTTGCCGTGCTAACAGAGAGTGGGAGATTGGTTGTCGCTTGCATCTTGTGGAAGAGGGACACTTGTCCTGCTGTACAATAAGAAGTGTGGTAAAAACATACTGACATGCAACATAAAAGGGCAGTAGTGCTTTATCCAGACTTTTTCTGAACAGGAATGTCCCATTATTTCTACTTCTATGGAAAAAAAAGTTAATCTCTGACAGGGTTCCAATCTATCCCAGGTAGAAAAGTTGCAGACTTGGGCAAGGCAAGGGAACAGGAAACTGCTGCTGCACAGCATGGATCCTGATCACCCACACACAGTGATGCCTGGAACAATTTTGGTAAGGACGGCATTAAAAAAGGTGGCTTATTTTGTTTTCCTTCCAAGTGTATAAAGAAGACTCAGGAGAAGCTGAAAAAATACTCATCTTCCAAATAACCATGCTAACTTGGTATGTATATTGTATTGCTGATGTGTTTTCTGGGGGGTGGTCACACCTGGAGGAGACAGCACTTAGTGCTTTGTTTCTGCTCCTTATCATACATCTCTAGTCATGTAGTAGTAGGAATGATAGCAGGAACATGAATGAATTTGTTTATTTTACTGATCTTCTCTTATCAGAGTAATTGCTAAATAAGTCTTGCTGTAACTGCAGTAGTTAAGGGCATTTAAATTTGACATCTGAGTCTCCCAAACTTCTTGTCTTCCCTTTCACAGCTGATGGAGATAATCAAACTTATGGAAATGAAGGACGAGCTTTTTCTTTTTATTGTAATAAAAAGAAGGCAGAATTAAAATTTCAAGAGTACCTTATTATATAAATTTTGTAGACATGGTTTGTCAGGAACTTGACAGTACCAAAAGGGCTTGCCCAGTATGCACTTAGAAACGCCATGCTGCTGTATTGGGAAATATTCCTATTAGAAACAATTAAGGGGACACATGTAAAGCAGTTCCTTTCTTTCTCAAGGCTGTGTACTCAGCATCATAAAAACTTCATTCATTATGAAACATGAAATTGCAGAGGTGGTAATAAAGTAAAAAAAGAAAAAAAAAAAAGGCAAAAATCCAGTTTGTCTCTTCTTGAATTTCTTTACAGGTTAAAGGTTTAGTCAAAAGGTTGTTTTGTGTGGTTAGAGTTGCTAGAGGCCAAGTTGGAGTTGAAAATGTACAGGGTGTCAATAAAAAGTGGAGCAGCTTCATGAGACACAAAGTTTATTTTAAGAGCCCTGTATCACAATTTTTGAGGCTCATCTTCCCATTCTTCTCATTCTTCCCCTTGATGTACACTAAGACTTTAATAACAGCCATGGAAATACTCTTCTGAGACTTTTACAATCTGATAATCTTTGTGCTTCCAAATCTAGGAGCTTTTATCTCTTTCAAGATGTTCTGGGAAAGAACTGGGAATAGTGGAAGGAGAGGAGAAGCAAAGGAGTGCTGCTATAGGCTTAATGCACTTCCATGGTTCATTAGGATTAGCACTATCCCTGCTGTTCAAAGAAAGTAGCAGCCTGAATGTTGCAGTCACAGTATGTGTGGTTTTATTTTGATAAGATACATGATCTTCTGTGATTTGCTTGAAGGAAGTTTAATAGGGTCCAGCATCATCCAGGTGAATGAATCCTGGCAACTGCTTCCATTAAGGAAATTTTTATTTGTATTCTCCTAGGTGGTGTGTTTCATGCTGTTTAGTTGCAAGATCTTTGTATTCTGCCAAAAAAAAATATATAAAAAAGGAAGTATGTATTCCAAAATGTTCTTCTTTTTTAACCAGAGAAGTGGAAGCGGTTTTCTGATCTAAAAGGAATGAGGATTTTCTCTTAAGCAGGTACTACAGCCTCTTTGTGTCTGACAGTATATTATGGCATGTTTGACAACACTGGAAGCCAATGAACTTTACATATTTAATGCACAGCTTGTTTCTCTCAAAATACAGTTTCTGTTTCTGTCAACCTGACGTAAGAGGTGTTAAATGAAACAGGTGAGTTACAGCAGATGGTACCCCTGACTGTGATGACATGCCGAAGATACCTGTTCTTGTTCCAGAAGTCTCAGGCCAACTATTTCTTAACTTGTGTTTGTGAGCAATTGTGTTGTTTTCAGACGATCTGGGGCTTTTTCAGGTCCACATAAATGAATGTGAGATACTCTGATGTGTTCTGGGTATGTTGTTATCTCTCTGAATTACAGTTTTGAGGTCTTGTCAGTCACTGATGTCTGAAATAATGGATCTGTAAGGAGACTGCCCTCTGTGACACCTGTGAGTCTCAGCTGGAGGTGCATCGTTGTTCTGTGTTAGTGAGAGATGATGAAGGATGGGAGAGAAAACGAGGGGAAATGGAAATGGAGTAGGTGATCTTTGCTTTGTCTCCATCTTAACCAAGTTTGATTTTAAAATACAGCCATGACCATGATGTCTGTTAACAAAAGTTCTTGAGAACATACAGTTGTATGACTGTAAAAAAGAGCCATAAAAATGTGTAGAAGATTGGCAATTAGAGACTTAATGATATTCAGAAAGAGCACTTACAGATGCCTTTAGTATATAGGAAACCAGCAGGTAGCAATGCTTGTGTTCATTTGGAAGGAGACACATAACAAGTATCAATCACTAAAACAGATGCTTAATAACTGACTTTGGAGGTAAGGCATATGTTTTTGACAATGAAGATGATTCATCTTTTGGACAAGCTACCATTTGGGAAAACATTGTAGCCATCCATTGAGACATTGAAATTGAAAATGTAAATTTTTGCTATAGCTTTTCAAAGGTAGAAATCCTTCCTAGATGAAATTTAAAGGCCTGTGACAGGTGCAGCAGGTAATTTTTGTAATGAAATTTAGAAATGCTCTTGCTTCCTAGCTTAGCATTCTGATGTGTTGCTGGCTGTTCCATCTGCAACAGTCTCCTTCACTTACTGTTTTTTTTAAACTGTGGTTTTGATCTCAGGGTCCAGAGATAAGCTCCCAGAACACTGGTCACTTATTGGCATTGCAGAAGCTTCTTCCTTCTTAGGAAATATCTTTAATAGGCAGCTTCTCTTTGATTTATGCGTCTTGATTTTTTCATGTTGTTCAAAACTCAGTAACTTCCTGTGGTAGTGTTTTAGAAAAGAGGCATTTCTTAGGCTTGTGACAGATTCAGTTTTCCTTTTGCTTGTTGTAATAAGCCATATTAGAAACAAGGTTTGGCCTTTAACTTACTGATAGTTTATCTATTTATTATATACGGTTTCAGGCTGTACTCAGAAATATTTCACCAATGCATTGAGTTGGACTCCTAGCACAACACTCTGTAGCATTGAATTCTTCATGTTGTGGACTCTTCTTATTATTGTAAGGTTGACAACTCAGCTATGATCTTTAAAAAGGACCTAGGAGATTGGGGAGATAGAACATCCCACCAGTTTTTTTGTGCAGTGGTCCATTTCATTCACCACTGTGTGGATTTTGATGTAGTATCAAAGGTAATGTTTAAATCCCTGTAGTTGAGATTTAACAGCAGAACTGAGAAGGCTGGCATAGTGGCTGTGGACTTGACAGACTGCTTTCTTTCCATTTCACATTGTTGTTTCACTTTGCCTGCAATCCTTGTCAAGAGAGTGTGGATCACAGGTACCAAGTGGGAGATGGGAGGCAGCTCCTTTTCTTGGGGCACAGGAGTCTGCTTTTGGAGAGGAGTACCCAGAAACAACAGGACACCTGGCAAGTGCTGCAGAAAGGCACAGCTCCCATGAAGTGACAGAAGGAGTAGTGAAGAGAAAAGCCCCAGAGACTCTACACTCCACAAGGAAGAGAAGCAGCTAAATTAATCTACAGACTGACAAACCTGCTGAGCCCAAAAGGATTCACTGGCAGGGAACCAGTGTGCAGGAAAAAGCTCTGTCTTTTTTTGGATCATTCACAGTGGATTCTCTTTTCTCAGCTGACTTATTCCAACACATGCTTTGATGAAACTTAGATTTTTGGGTTTATCAATCCCTGAATTGTTTTTGTAACTTGTACAACAAATTCAGTTCTAGCTCAGCCCAGCTTGGAGTTCTAGGAGAGCATCACATAGCATTTAAGTAGGAGCAGTGTACTTAAGTGCTGGAGGACTTGGACAACAAAGGCTGTAGTTACCGTGGAATACACCCATGTCAAGAGTTAGAAATTTTAAGAATTTAATCAGATCAGTATTCTTTGTGCTGTCCTGTGTGTGGACTAAGTTTCTCCTTTATTCTTTATTGAGGAAGAAGGTAAGAATGAAGTAGAACACAGAGTTACTTTCTTAGTGATGTGTAAGCCAAGGACAACTTGGATCAAAGAAGATTCTGTGCTTAAGGAAACTAGATGGACATTTCACCCCTATATGTTTATTCAGACACTTTTTTGAATGACTGAAAATTTGGAACATGGAAAAATCCTGAGCTTTTATCAGTGTCCAAGTTGGAAAGTCTGCATGCATATTGAATACATAGGGGGAATTGTTATTGTAATGGTATTGATACAGTTGCCAAAGATCAGTACTGTTTGATTTGGCAAACAGATTTAAATTGACTGCTTAAGGGGTTAGTGGACATCTGTTCAACATTCTAGTACACAGTTGAAATAATTGGTTAATAGATGTCCTAGCTGTATGTTGTATAGTGCTAACTTTGGAAAAAGAAAAATTTGCCCTTTTATTCCAAGGCATAATATGACTTCTTTTTTTTTTTGTTCCTGTTAAATCACTGATGTAGAACAGGGGAAGTGGCTCTGAAGTTTTGCTGGTTACATACATAGTTAAATGGTGTGTTGCTTCTAGAGAAATGAGAGGCTGATGTAGGAAAAGAACTTTTCTAAAGGAAATTGAGCACAATAATGCAAATTGAATGTAATTCCATTGGGTAGGAAATCTAGTGAATAGCTGAATTGGGAGAGAACAGAGGTACTATAGTGGCTGTTCATCTTTTAATTAAAAATCAAAGAAGTCATATATTTTTTTTCCAGTTCTATGCACTGTGAAAAATGAAGAGTTTGTACTTGATTTTTAAAATATGTACTGTGTCTTTGTAGGACAATGCAGGGGGAAGTATGCAACGTCTTAGAATTGACTCAGAAACTTTGTGGGATTTTTGAAACCAATGGTTACTAGAAATCATATGATACCTATCAGTGTCCCATATTTTATGTAAGTGTAAGTTTGAACTGGATTTGTCTGAATTCAGAGGTTTTGCTGATACAAAATTGAGAGGGTCATACCTGACTTAACTTTTGAAATACACTGGAATTTATTTGATTTATTTACCACTTGGCTTGTCATTTTCAGTCAATTTAATTATCTTTCAAATGAGGCTCCAAAAATTCTATCACTCTAAAAAGATAAAGTATGCGAGCTCCAGGAAAAACTCCAAAACCTGGGTTTTTCTGGTTTGTACAGGGATATTTTTTTGCAAAAATGGGAGAGGAGAGAAATGGGCTTGCAGCAGTTTTAGAAGTTTTTTCATATGTGAGCCAGGATGTCTAGAAGGCTTAGATAGCAAATACCTTACCAAAAAGGGAAGCTTGGAAAAGAATTTATTGTAAATGCCAAGATTAGATGTTGCAGTCCTGGCAGGTGTCAAGAAAGAAGGCAAAACAAAAAAATATTTAGGGAGTTTATGTTATTGCTACATCTTTTTTTCACAGTTGCTGTAGCAGCCATGGGAAGGGAGAGGCAGTTTGATCACATGGGCAGTAGAAGAAAGGAGCTAACTAAAAACCCCTTGATCTTCAAAACCCTGCTCAGAATGGCTGTACTGAAAAAGAACTTCATGTATAATACAGGAAGATTGCCTTCAGAAGCTTGCCATGCAGAACAGCTTTGTGCTAAAATTCCAGCTTTTCCAGCACAATACAAGTCAATGCTTGATCTAACTGGTATCCCTTATGGAAATTGAATGTTCACAGCAACAGCAGTTCTCACATCTCCTTGTATGTTCATTGGATCACAAAGTCAATGTTTCTTGCCATAAATCTGTTCAGTTTTTTTTGTGTTTTCATAGTCAACAAAGCCTATTTTATTATCATTATTTGTGGTTGTGCTATAGATTTGATACACAAGGGTATCCTTAGGATTCTGCTCTCTTTACAACTCAGGTTATAGAAAACCCATTTTGACATGCGGCCTCTAATTGGTAAAGCTGTGGTCATTTCATCCTACAGATATACCAAATGAAAAGTGTTTTTTCAAATTAAGATAGCTTTTTAATGATTATCGACATGTATATGTCAGTCACCTTGAGAGTTGTTAATAGGAAAAAAATTATCTCTTGGGCTGTGGTGCATTAGAAGCAGGATTCAGATTATACTTGGCTAGAGGGAAAGGTTTCTATCATCTTCCTCCCACACCCCAGTTACCTGTCAGGGGAGCTTAAAACTGTGTTTTTTAATGATTTTAGATGACATCTAGGGCATTTCTCACTTAGGGAAACTGATGGCCTGCAGAGGCTTTGAGGATCTGGTAAGAGGTTTTCATGTCTAGTTCCACCTTGCAGTGGTACATCAGAGTCATTCCTTTGTTCACCCAACAGCCTTGCTAAGGGCTTGTTCTTTGTTAGGAGCTCTGTAGGAAGTTATCGTGGCTGTAACAGGCTTGGGTGTGGGTGTTTGTGCTTTTAAATTTTAAAAGCTACATTATAGAAAGCAGCCTGAGGAAATGAAGGCAGGGGAGCCTTATTTAGGGTCCCATATCGGTCTCATGAATGTTTAGGTACGCCTTCTGTAGTTTTTGCAGTTCTGTTTCTGCTGGCATACCCTCTTCCCCACTGTGGGAAGTGTGACTTAATAGCCAGTAAAGTAAAACAAATGAAAAATGTACTATGGGACTCTGAAATTTTCTTCATCAAAGACTTCACTGTTATAAAATGCTGATTCCATATTTTGCTAGTCTTAACTAAGAATCTCGTATCCTGGTTTTTCCCCCCAAGTGTATGTATCTTAATGTTTCTGCAGTTGGGCTACATTTCTCTTGGATGTGACTGTATGGTCATTACTGTGCCCTAAGAGAAGGTCAGCTGCATTCTTTCAGCATTTTTGGTTTTTCATACACTTGTAGTCCAGGCTTCTGCAGAGAAACATCTGTTTACTGTCAGACTATGTGAATACATGCAATCACCTCACAACATATTAAAGCATGCTATCCATGTTTTTCCTCTCTGTGACAAGAATAAATTATAGTTTTAGTCCTGGAAGTTTTGAACATGGAAACATTTGCTCTGTCCACTGAAGGTGTAGGTTGCTTCTAATTTGAAATGGAAAAATTCAGAGATTTGCTGGTTTTTGTTGTTTTTTTTGTTTTTTAATGTGGTTATTTCCTGCAGAACTGTACACAGCCAGAGAAGATAGAATTGAGATCAAGTGGAATTTTTGCAGGCATATTGGAGGGAACTTGTGCTGGGTCTGGAATTGGTTTCCTTGTTATGCCCTGGACCTGGGCTCGTATGGGGCTTCACTGTTTGATTCCAGTGCCCGTATGACCATCACCTCACCAGCCCTCCCTGTGGGAATTCTCAGAGTGGTAGGGTTGGAACACCTGGATCTTGGGGATTCAAACTAAAGTCTGAATAGTAGAGGAGTTCCATCTGCTCCTGGTTTGGAGTATATTACTTGGTGTACACGTGCTTTCGGGAAGCTTCAGAACTCAAGATGGGATTTTCCCACTTGGCAGTTGTGCTTTTGTTTGTTATGTGTGTGAAATACCAGTCTTTGTGAAACTGAATTCAATATTTTGTCTAACTGAAATTTAGGAAATGTTAGCAAGGCTACAGTTCTGTAACACAACCTGAGCTATCAGTTTTTCTATATCAGTTTTTCTTTTTATTTTTTTTTTGTGATGTGTAGTATTACATTTTGCCTCTAGGCATGAAAAAGCAATGCACATCTGAAAGAATATAAAGGAATATCTAGCAACAGACTTAAGCAAAATGGAACTGTCCAAATTTCACTGTTCTGTAATATTTATGGGAAAGTGAATGGTTACAGGGTTGAACCTGTTTTTGAAGTAGACACCCCTGTAACATGCACGTGAAAAGGAATGTCCTTTAACTCATTTTGCTAGGTGGAAAGCATTTAATCATAAAATTTACCAAATAAAAGAATACCTGATAGACTTTACATCTCATTGGGAAAGAAGGGATCAATTCAACCCCTAACCTGGCAAGAATAAGTTGATGGGCTGAAGTTATTATTAACATTATTCCACAGAAGGCTATGGAGTGGCTATGCAGGTTTTGAGTCTATTTGTCCCCCTGTACAGCCAGTACAAAATTTGGACCTTTTTTATAACAGAATTGTGTTTGGACAGCATATAGAAGTAATATTCCTTAATTCAGTTAAGTGTTAGCCAAGTACAACCTCACCAGAGCTTCACCAGAGTGGTATTTATCTGGAATAATATGCTCTCCAAAGCCAGCAATGGCAGTCTGGTGCAGAGCACATAATGCAAGGTCCACTCCAGAAACTGTGGATTGTTGTATGTATTGATCTCCCATCACCCAGTCAGTACAAGCTGATTGCTGCTATCTCAACAGACAGAGGTTTTAATCAGGCAAACAAAGGAGGGAAATGTTATAAGTGATTAAAATAGTTTTGAGTAGGAAGGGAGTAGGAGATAAGTTACTGGCCACAAAATGAACTCTAGAACCAGGATGATATTTCAGGCAGATAAATTTACTGAAGAATATAAACAGTAAGAACTCTTAATTTCTGTGAAGATAATGCTCATCCATTTTAAAAGATCAAAACAAGATTTACTGTGGAAGGAAGATGTTTAATGTGTACTTTATTTTTTCTCCTAATTAACTGAGTGTGCATCTTCCTGCTTCTAGGACAGGTGAGGCTGAATGCATTTACAGTGATAAATGACCTTGGCCATTGCAGGGATCACTGCATCTAAATTGTGGCAAAGCCAAATATTGTGTTTCAACAGGATACATTAGGTATTCATTTAGAACTAGGGTAAGATAAAGTGTACTGCCTGTGCCTGACTGGAGATGGCTCACTTCGGTGCAGGTGGGTTCATGCAAAACTAGAGAATGTCCATGTGCAATGCAGCTGTGGTGGCAGGAGAGCTGTGCTGCTTTCTTACAGGTCATTACTGCAGTGGAGGAGTTCAAGAGGAGGAGAGAAGCATTTTTATGTAATCTTCGTGGTATCTGAAAACAGCCTTCCAGATACACACAAATACTACAGGATGCCTCTTCCTCCACAGGAACTCATGGGGGTTGCTTACTCTCGTGGTGAGTCCTTGTAGAAGAGTGATGTATGACATGCAGTGAAACTCTCCTTTAGTCTGCATTGCCAAGTATCTGCACTCAGATTGCCCATGGCATCCTTACTTAAATGTGTTCAATGTTGAAAGAATGTTATATAGAGTTTCCTGTGTGTAGCATCTAGACTTGACTTTGCTTGAAACTTTTGTTTGTGGGAGATGTTTAAACTTAATCCTATTAATAGCTTTGGTTCAGGGATAATTTTTGAGCCTCTTATCTAAAAGTGTTTTATCCATCTAATACATTTTTTCACTATGACTAAGGCTTATCTTTGCTTTATGTAATGTGATTTGCAAAACAAAGTTGGAGAATATCTGGCTTTTAGGTCACTGATTACTGGTCTTGTGGTGGGAATGCATTTGGCAAATACAAATCTGAGAGAGCTTTTAAAAATTTAGATGAAAACTGAACTTACCCACGTTAAATATATTAAGCTTGTTAAAAATCTCTATCTGATGATATGGTTGAGAAACCCATCCAAAATACTTCTAAAAAGGTAATTGTTTTACATTCTTTGTAAAGGACTTTTTCCATTCTGTAAGTATCTAGGAAATACCTCTATTTTAGTTTAAAGTATTCAGTGAAGCACACATTATTTTCATATAGTGTATTTTAGTGATTGATCATTAATTGTAGATTTGTAGTTTGGCAGTGGTGTTTTTTGTATTGCCTCCCTCACTTCTTCCTCAATTCTTATTGACATTTAGAACATAACTCAAGATAGAAATTTCAGTTTCTATAGATAACCTTCTCTCCCATATTACCTCATAAAATGAATGCCAAGATGTTTCTTAGTTGAAACAGCAGGTGTTTGCATTGTTTGTCAGGTAACTGTTATTCACCACTTGTGTCTAATGGCAATTAGGGTTTTTCATAAAAGAGAACGTCTCTATGGCAATTTGAGGAGCTGCCATGGATGCCAGAAATGTTGCAGCTACAGTGTTCCATGTGTTGTGCTGTGAAACTTGTAGTTTTGCACTTTTGCTCTTTTCTTTTCTGGATTATTCTGAAAAATGGGATGAATTACCCAGGATGAGGCTGGGTGGTGAAGTCTTACTTAGTCATGCCCTGCCCAAGGCAAACTTCCTTAAGACGGGCATCAAATTCTCTGTGTGATGCTTTTGTGATATTGGCATAACCCTGAGATTTTAAGTGAAGTCCGTGACCCTCATTCCTTGCATTGCTTCCATCTGCAAGGGCAGTTGTCGTTCATGTTAGTGAACAACACGGTTCGCCCTTAGTTGGGTGCTCCATGCCTGAAATTATGGGCAGTGAGGATAGAGCCAAGGGTATATAATAATAATATTGTGTCCTACACATGAAGTGGAGCCAAGAGAGGAGCAACTGAGAGTCTTTAAAAGCCATGATCATTGTAGAGAAAACACCATTGTTTTCCAGAGTAATTTATTATTTACTAGATACCTGATGCTTTTTGCCCCTGTTTACTTGAGTTTTGTTTTCTTTGTGATTCCACTTAGTTACTTGTGGAATTTTTTCCTTCTCTTACCTATCAATTTTGTGTTATTACCTGGACATAACATGGAGTAATATAATAGTGGTTGGAAAATTAGATGCTGCCCACTGTGTCTTGATCTACAGGAGCAGTTCAGAATTGTGGGAGAGGGGTTCTATGTGATTCCAATCTCAGCTGAGGTTCTCTAAAGTATTAGGGAAATTTAGGCTGTGGCTAAAGAGCTGTGCAAAGGTGTGCTTTAGACCATTACAGGACAGCAAAAGTAATCTAACCAACAGTGTTTTCAAGTCTAGGGAAATTGCAGTAAACACAGTGTTTCAGAAAAATCTAAAGGGATACAATATTACAGCAGAGACTTGTCTATGGGAAGAACTTACTGTGTGAGACCCTCCGAAAGCTCAGGTGAAGGCTTTCTATGAGGAGTACCTGGCACTGATGTTCACTATATGATGTCAAATTACCAAGAGAATCGTTCTCCAGTTTGAATCATGAAAAAATTCAGATTTCAGGAAAAGACAATAGATCAGATTACAACTTTGGATGGGTTTTTTAGCTTCAGACATAAGCACTATTGTTAGTCTTGCATGTTGGCAGCTGCTTGTCTCAGCCTGTCCACCCTGATTTGAATATATTTGTTTGAAGGCTTGATTAGGAGTGATTTGCTGCTGGAGTGCCTGCACATTCTGAAGGTGTCACTGTATCTCATACAGGAATCCTGTAGACTGAAATAACTCCCTTAGTCTTTCTTTACGTGGTGCTCTTTATGGTTGTTGTAATGACTGTAAGTTGTTTGTTGCTGATCAGATGAAGCCTTGATACATATTCATGTGCAGATGGCAGGGGCTCATCTCTGAACCCTGCCAGTCCTTTGCAGTTGGTTGAGTGTCAACATGCAAAATTTTCTAGTTTTAACAAGACATTTTTGATCTATAATCATGACTGTTACTGAGTGTTGACATCACTTTTATTCATGAGTTTTGATAGTACCAATTAAAATAGCGACATCTAATGCATCATAAAAGATAATTTTTTTCCCTTTTTTATCCTTGGGATGATTTCTGTGTTGAGTGTATTTTTTCAAATTAAGTGATGGCACTATCAGCTGCTCCAAATGCAACTGTGAATCAATACATGTTCACTATCAATATTGTGATAAGAGATATCAGTTAGCTGGGGTTGAGTTATGTATGATTTAGAGATCTTAATCTTTTATTTATTGATTGGAAAACTTCAGATTGTTTGGGTTCTTTTCCTAAGTAAACCCCGGACTGAAAAGTTAAACAAAATTATATTTTGATGCTAAATGCATTTGCTTACTATTTTCTGTCTGGATATAGAGCAAGTGTATTTTATTGCTGGGAAGTAATATGTCCATTTAGAAAATGACTTAGGCTACAGTATTTTTGTTGGACAATTTATTTTCCAGGCATAATGGTTCTGTTTTTTTTTTCTATACCCATTTGTGGAAAGATTAAATCATCATTAATCATGTTTTGAAGGCTGTGATGCTGAAGTTACTCTGTTTTATGCAGCTGTGGGCTGTAGGAAGTAGGCAGACTGTCATCTGCACCTTGGCCTTTTTAAAATAATTTTTTAGAATCACAAACATATTCAAACTTTTATCACCAGATAAAAACAATGCTTTTCTTTAAAACTGGCCCAGAATGCATAACCTGTCAGAACGTTTAAATCAAAATTGCCATCTAAACAGGAGGAAAAAACGCTGTGCTTCCTTAAATCAACTCAAAGCAAGCAGGTGGCAGGCTTACAAAGAAAGGCTCAAATTCCAGGTTTGGTTTCATGGGACTACTACATTTAGAGAACCTGCACTGAAAAATTAGTG
Source organism: Pseudopodoces humilis (assembly GCF_049639895.1). Taxonomy (NCBI): domain Eukaryota; kingdom Metazoa; phylum Chordata; class Aves; order Passeriformes; family Paridae; genus Pseudopodoces; species Pseudopodoces humilis. The sequence goes on along the minus strand of NC_142207.1, from coordinate 31,065,415 downwards.
TGTCCAGTTGCTTAAATACAGTCATGTTGCTGTTCCTCTGGGAGTGAGGAGCAGGGATCAATCCCTTCCCTAGCTTTTCAAGGGCTATAAATAATGAAACTGTCGTAAGTCATAGAACAAAGTTTCTGCTTCCTGAAATGTTCAGGCGTAGTTCGTGTGATGCCTTGAAATGTGTTTTTAGGCCTGAGGAGGGCTGTGAGGTTGGACATAGGATTGCCTCCAAGGTGCAGATGTTTTGAAGTCAAATAAAAAAGGAATTAGGATACATGATGAGGCTTGTGTTGGCTATTTTAAAACAGTTGTAATTTATGTACAGTGATTTAGGCTTCAGTAAAGCCTGAAAACCATGGAGGAGTGAGTAATTAGTGTGAGAGCTGAGCAGTTGGGTCCAGCCACAGCCTTATATTTCTATTTGCATGACAGTTTAGCAAGCTGGTAATTTTTGGATGTTCCTCACTTAACTCTCAGCTTTGTTTACTTAAGATACCAAGCACTAAACTGTCCTTTTTGAAACCTAAAAGAATATTTCCCTGTGCTTTGTGGGGTAGGAAGGAATCAATTTAATAAAGTCATGTACTTGACATTCCCTCCCCACACACTTCCTGCATTATTTGTGTCTACTCCTCTCCTGCCCTGTCTCCACTAGCTCCGTTTCCAACTCTATGTGTGTCTTCAGACAATGTTTATAATTGCTGTCTTCTTTATTTACTGATGTAACAAATAATGTCTGGAGTACACACTGAAATCTCTCTTAGTACAACTAGAGTGTTGTTTGGGGCTTTTTTGTGATTTTCATCTCCAAATGAAATTTGTTTGTGGTGTTTCATGAAACTTCCCATTAAATATGTAATAGCTCCTCTTAAAAGTTTGACTCCTGGTTTATAGTTACGTAACTTTCCTATCACTACACCAAATTTCCTGGTCAGAGAGATGGATTTGTAGTGTCTCCTTATGGCGCCACCAGTGTTTCCTGCTGCAGGACTGGACTGCTGTTTTGCATGGTGAATGTGGCACATTCTGGGCTGACTTCAGCTGCCTGCATGAATTCTGCAGGAATACTTCAGGGGAATGCAAACAGTGCCAGGATCTTGCCAGGCTACAGCAGCTGTATGAGGTAACCATCCTTGCCAAATGGTAAATCCTGCAGTGCCCAGGCTCGCAACGTAAACCTTTTTTTATGATGAGGTGCCCTGTGGGAATAAATTCAGCACAGTGCACAGCAGTTTTAGAGGGAAAAGCTGCTCTTGGAGACAGAGGTATTTTTCCAAAATGGTCCTGCATGAGTCATTTGGAGCTGCAAGCAATACTGTAATTATGTTATAAATTCTACTGAGGAAGGAGTTCTGAATCCCAGCTTCTAAATTGAGAAGTTTGTGTTTCTTGACTGCATAACAACTGCTTCTGAGCCTTGCATTGTTCCCCCTGTCTCAGTCCCTCTCCAGCTTGGAGTCAGGAAATAGACTAGCTCAAGGAAAGATTGCTTGCCTGCTTTTGTGGCTCTCCTGGAAACAGTACTGCCAAGATCCAGCCTGAAGTACACAGCTCAGAGTAATTGTGTACACTCTGCATGTACACACACAGGAATGTGTGTTTGCATGTGCACACACTTCATTCCTAAAGACATAAAGTAATTCATGGCCTTCTGTGTTTTTTTAGAGTGATGTAGTGTGCAGATTTATCGCTGTTCTTTCAATCTCACAAGGCTGTCATGATCTGCTTGAAATTATTTCATCTCACACATGTTTTGGAGCTGGCATGTGGGTGGGCATGAATCAAAAAAGATTTTTTAAAACCTCCTCATGGATAAAAATAATACAATAGTCCACAATTTTGTTTTGTTTTACAGATACCATAGCCATTTTAAAATTTCACATCCTGCTGTTTTCTAGCAGAATATAGATATTAGCTGGTCAGGGGATTTTTCTTGGTTCTGTGGCATCTTTTGTAATACCCATTAAAATGCACTGAGACAAGCTTTTGCCTTTGTAAACAGCTGTCTCAAATAGATGGATATCTGCAGATTGGTTTATATGAGGATAAGGGCTCTGTATGTGTACAAAGACTGGCTGTGGAGGAAGAACTTTCCTTGATCATTTCTTAGAGAATGAGCTCTAAGCTTGCTGTCCATTGTAAGGCCAGGAGCTGTGTGTTGGTTGTTCTGGCAGAACTCTGTGCACAGAGTTCTTGTTTGATAACTGGTTTGATTCAATTCCTTGTAAACATTTCTCAAGAAATTTAATAAATGAGGTATAGTAATGAAAGATTTGTGTTTGTACACAGTACTTACAGCTGAACATAATCCAGTTTGTCAGTTTCCCTATTTAATTTGTGCTTTTAATTAAATACCAACTACCAATAGCTGAAAACTCCTTTGAGTCTCTTTCCAATATTTCCAGGAGAGTTTTTCTTATTTATTAAGCTTGATATGTTCATACCCTTTCCATTCTTCATGTCTCAAGCACAGATGACATGTAATGCTCACATAAGAAGTGTAGTACTTTATCTTAACTCTCAAATCTGCATTTTACACTTTGCTGTTCTTTCATGTTTTTATGAAAAATTCTGCTGTCCAGAACTCTTGCAGCATGTGATTTGTCTACATTGTTATTTTTTGGTGAGAGTGAGAATAGAACGAGCGGAAAAAAATTTAATGATGTTACCAAGAGAAATAAAATATGAAATGAATCGTCTGATAATAAGATGGGTTCACTGAGTGTTTTGTTCATTGTGGAAGTTAATTCGACCCTGGTCACGGCAGTGGAGGCTCGTCAGTGAGTCACACAGAGCTGGCCTGTCTGTGCTGAGCAGAGTAATTCACATTAGCCAGTGACTTTTGCAAGCTGACTAAAGTGCCCTGTGCTCCTTCCCAGTATCAGCAGGGGAGTACAAAGGAATGATCTCTGGAGTCCCACAGCTGCTGACCCGTCAGTGGTGATGCACTGCCTGAATACCTGGGGAGACAACCCAAAATCTGTGTAACTGTCAGAATAAAATGGAGTGCCAGCATCCTGGGATAGGCCTGTGTATATTGTTTGTTTCTCTAGTCCTAGAGACCTTCAGAATATCCCTGGCAGAAATGTCTGTTATGCAGAGGAATTCAGCAATATTCTATTTGGATGTTGCTTCCCTGTGTAAGAATGACTGCATCTTTAGTCTCAGCTTTGCAAATACTTTATTACCTAAAGTGTGAGAAATTACTATGTCTAATTTGGGAACTTTATTTTCTTTCCCCCACAGTCTTTGTATAGAGGACAATGTGGTTTTGAGCTGTAAGAAGTCATAGCTGGTTTCCCTTGAGAAGCACTCTAACTTCCTGCTCCCTGAATTAACCTTAAGAAAATAGTTTGTCTTAGTGGATTTTGATTGTTTCTTTTTTTTCACCGGTTGGTCTACTGTCTTTTATTTCATTGAAAGCTCTTACCACCACGTTGCATACAGTACTTAAAGCTTGTGTGGGCAACAAGTTGTTTAGACAACCCTCAGACTTGTCATGAGATTTCTTTTTGACTTGGATACAGTTTCTGACATCTAATTCATATTCTGGCTGCTTCCTTCCATGATCTTCTATAGCTCATTGTTTTATGGGGCTACTCTATCATTTATATTGCAGGGTGGTTTAATTCCTTTGAGTACAGCTTTGCTTTCTCTCTTCTATCACCAATTGTAGAATTTACTGTAGGCCTTTACATATTAGCTTTATTTTTAATTTTCCAGGATTATTTCACATTACACCGCAAATCCAATTTTTAATTTTTTTTTTGAAACTGTGTTGTCAGCATTACTCTGTGGGTATGTAAGTAAATCCAGTTGTAATGTGAAATACACAGATACCACGTTCCTGAGATGTACAAGGCTTTTATTCTCATCTGTAGAAAAGCAGGGTCTCTTAGGTCTGTTGAACCAGAGTATTTATAACAATTATTTTTATCACCTTATAAAAGAAGAAGGTTAAATACTTTGCAGAACAAAGAGGAGATTATTAATCACATTTAAATTCTGTAAGATTTCAATAGGAAATTCCTCTATGAACTGAAGAAGATAGAAAAGGATGGGGTAAATAAATTTGGAAAAGGGAGTTTAGGAAAAACTGCTTGCTTGGCTGTGGAGGACTGTGGAAACTTTCCTGTGGATTTATGGTTTGGAATTATTTTTATTTTTTTTTTAATGGCACAATCAAGTTAAGTGTATTTGCCCCAGATGTGCTGTGTAAGTCCACTAGGACAAGTGTAGTTATTTAACCAGAGTTTTCAAAAAGACAAGTTGAAATGATCTGGAACATTGTGCTCTGAGATGATGTCAAGCATACTGTACCTCACAGATTTTATAGCCTTCTGTAAATGCTGTTTGTTGTCTTCTAAAACTGGCATAGCTTCTATGAAGCTATAATTATAAAGAGTCATCCTCCCCCTCTTTAAGGAAGAGGAAAAATGGAGCATTCAGGAAGAAGTTACATTACATCCTGGACTTGTACCGTTTGAAATGTATTCTGAAAGCTCAGTTTCTTACTTGTTATTTTATGATGTGGGTATTACTGAACCTGTGCAGGATTGCTTTGGATATCTATAAGTGAGAAAATATTGGTTTTGATAAAGACAGCTTTTTGGCAACTGTATGAGAACAAAACACAGCCAAGGTGCTTCCCTGTCTTTCTCTGATAATTCAGTTGAAGAACCTCTCTGTGTATGGTTTCTTCAATGTCTGTGCCTTGAATATAAACAGTGAATTGCTGTAACTTTCTGCTGCACATCCAAGTCCTTTTTCTGACAGCTGCTCTATAAATATAATTCCTGAAATATTGGTTAGAGTGATTGTGAACAGTACAATATGAAGGAGTTTTTAAATACATTTTGCTGGCAGGCAGCTGTGTCAACAGCTTCAGGCACTATGGGGTGAACAGCAAATAAGCAAAAAGGAGTAGAGCCATTTGAGTCAGTGTAATCCCAGTTCCACTGCTCCTTTTGATCTAACCTTGAATGCAGCATTAATGAGTGTTGCCTTCCAGAGCATCCTATGACCTTTTCTCTTGTTCTGCTTTAATATGAAAAGCACAGTTGGAATGCTGTTACCATATAGTTACAAAAAAAAAAAAAACAAACCACAACCTGGGAGAGCCAAGTAAAAGTGTTTACCCTTTTTTTTTTTTAATTAAACAGCCTTTGAATCTCATGAGTGAGGTGTCAATCTAGGTGTGAATGACACTTAAATATGTGTTTCAGACTTGTCTTCTGGGTCAGATCCTGTGTCAGTTGACAAGAAAATGTTAGAGCGGATGCTGTCTGAAAAACCGAAATTTGCAGAGGGGGAGGCTGAGAATTTAGAGCTTCTGTTGTCTTCAGGGGACCAGGAGGTCCTCAGCTGTAGAGTCTCAAGTAGAGTCACAAAGTCATTATGTGTGGAATAGTTAATGATTTTATCTTCTGCCTGTAATACAGAACTCTTAAAAAGACAGATACAGCTTAGAAACAAAAATACATTAATGAAAAAGCTGAAATTGCCACTCTTCTCTGTCTTTTGCACTTTTTTTAGTAGAAAAATTTGAGTGTTAGAATATCAGAATGAGAATGCAGCATTTGTGTGCTGAGTTCAGTACTGTCATGATGATGAAATGGTACAGGATACATTTCACATCTTATCAAGGGAAAAAGTATCTTGTAGCTCCAGAACACATTCTCTTAGACAAATGACCTTCAGCATTTATTATCTTGGTATCCCAATGAAGGCATGATAGAAAGCAAGTGAAATAGGCAAGTGTAATGCATTGTGTAATTACTAAAACTGACACATGTTTTGTTTGGCAGAATAACAAGGCAGTGAAATTACAACATTGTGGGGCAGTGTACAGCCTGTTAGGGAAGCTTTCTGATGTTCCAGCACTTGGTTTATGTTCTGATAGTAAACTGTATTATCAGCTATACTTTTGGGGTCTTGACCACTGGTTTGGTGAGGCAAGTGCCCAAATAAGTGGGACCATCAGCAACTTCCTAGGTGAAATTATTTGGGATATTAGGATTCAAAATTAGTAAAGTGTGTTTGGTAGCTCTGACTTTTGTCCCTGGTAGCATAAATGGAATAATGAAGCACCTGGTGCAATATCCTGAAGCCTTTTTACCTCCAATGCTCTTCTGCTTCTTGAATCGACAAAAAGTGCCTTTGCCTCAGATAAACTTGAGGTAAGAATATAGGTCTAGATTTGAGTAATATTTGATCATGGGGCTTCAGAGGTTAAAGTGTACTATGATCTTTACTCTCTTACTGAATTAGGACCACAATGAAAACCAAAATTTCCCTTTCATAGATACCAAGTGCGTGTGTGATGATAAAGTCTTAAAGATGCCAAAATTAAAATAAATTTATAGTTCAGACTATAAGGTTTGTTACTTATGTTATAAAACATAAGTTTATATATATTTCTTCTTGTGTTACTGTGAAGATGAAAAGATGATCTAATGGCAAGAATTGCACGTTTGATAAGGAATTGGGTACTTTCAAATTTTATTACCTGTTCATTCATTGTACTGGCGTAGTTATCATGTTGTATTATTTTTGGTGGGCTCTGTGCTGTAACTGGAAAGCTTTGGATATTCATGCTTCTCAAATTTGTGGTTAAAAAATTATTTGGAAATCCTTGAATGCATCAACTTTGTCTTCTTAGTAAAAACTGACTGCAAAAAAAGAAAAAAAAGGTCTATCATATTGTAGGAAATTGTTAAATAATGTGCTAGAGGCATTGGTGTCACCTGGTTTTACTTGCCAGCTTGACTAATGATACAGGAAAAAGGGAAAACATAATTAATTGCATTGATTTTGGTGAAACTCAGTTCAGAACTAATGAAAAAAAACCCTGTAGTGATTAATAGAGAAAATGGTACAAGGTGGGGAAGGACTGCATAATTTAGTTTTTTGGTGTTTTTCTTAAAGTGAAGGGGAAAAAAAAGCAGCCATGTCAGGGGAAGAAGAATGAAGTAGAGAAACAAGAAGTGAAGGAAAAGAAATAGGATAAATTCATATTCCTCACAAAGATAGTTTTTACACTAAGGCAGCAAAAGATTATGTAGAGGATATAGTCATTCATTCATTTCATGGATAAGGGAAATAATATTCCCTTGCTGATTAGGTAAAATTCTAGGTCTTGATGTCTCAATACTTGAAAAGTTAAGAGATCCAAGAGAATTGAAGGAAATATTACAACTAAATAGCTCAGACTGAATCAACAAAAATATCAAGATTCAAACTAGGATGGCTTATTCAAACATTAAGTAAAGAGCGTATTTTCAAGTTCTTAGCTCTGCACTAGAGGGGATTGAACTTCCTTATACTGAAACAAGGTGTGGTATCATTTCTACAGACACATTTCTTACAGGTTGTGGGAGTGTAGTATTCTATTTTTTATTTTTTCCTTTTAATAATTATGAGACTGCCAATCAGCTTTCCATAAAGGACCAAGAGTTCTTGTCTAATTCTGCATGTCTTGTGCACTTTGTATTCAGTGGAATTAATTTAAAAAGTTGTCAGGCTACTGCTCTATGTGTTAAGTGGTTATTTTCTTGGTATAGGGCAGATGTGGATGAGGAAATTATGGTGGAATATATGTATCAGAAGTCCTATTTGAATATACAGATCTATTGCTCACAGCACTTTAGTTTGATTTACACCTTTCCAGCAGAACTGTATTAAATTACATGAAATATATTTCCATTGAGCTGTTGGCATTACATTTCTTAAAATGAGAAAACAATTACTGTGCTTTGATAATACTCCAGTTCAGAACTTATATCTGTCATTGCTTCCTTTTATTCTGCTACATCAGAAACTATAAAGCAGCAGTAACAAAGGTTCCAAAATGTTGGCAAATGAGGGATCTATTCCACATGAGAATTAGTGTCTGCTCTGTACCTTGGCAAGAAATTGGAATGCAGAAGGGAAAGCTGGTTAAATTGTTGCTCTGCAGTGTTTTGCAGAAAAAGATTAAGCAAATATTTTAATTTTTTTGTCATTGAGTTTTTTTTAAGATGGGAGTGAATGACTCAAGCTAGATTTTTTGTTTTCTTTTCCACAGAGTGTGCCTGTAAGAAAGCCAAAGGTTTATATACTTCAGGGGTTAGAGAGATGCTCTTGGTTTTTTCCCCTACTAAACAGCACCCCTGACACAAGGCCCACTGAGTGTATATCAGAACTGAGTTGTTGACACAAAGCTCTCCCAGTCTAAGCATCTGTGTTTCAGTAACCCTACTGCTGAATGAGAGAATAATGTTTGCAGGCATGACACTTACAAACTGGCTTTTCCTTTTCCCCCTCTTTTTTTTTATGTCCCTCCCTTGTCCACAGCTCAGGGCTTAGACTGCAGACACTGCTAGAGCCCACTGGAGCTGCAGTCTCCTTGCTTTGCTCCTCTGCAGTTTAGAGTGAAAGCCTTGCCTAGGTAAAGACACGGCAGCAGCTGGGAGTTTCCATTGATTTACTGGGAAAAAAAAAAACCCAAAAACCAGCAAAACTTGGGGTTCTACAGCGCTATGGTATATAAGAGTTCATTTATAAAACCTGTTGTAATACAGCTGTGAAAAACTTTAAATGCCTTAAATGATTTCTAAGTGTGGGTAGGGAATAGGAGCCCCTGGAAAATGGAATGTTTGTTGAGCTTTGTGAAAGAAAGATGAGCTAAAACAATGTATCAAACTGTTATTGATCTTGAGCAGGGATAAGCAAAAGCATTTGTTAAGAAGTCTAGTGGTTAACAAAAACTTTCTTTTGGCCGGCTTCTTTCAGGTGCTGCAACGTGCTCTAGAGCAAGTGATTAATTTGACTGTAACTTCCCAAATCCATTGAAGTTCCTGGGAGAAAGTGTAGAACTGAGGTTGGCTGAGGCTGATTTTGTGAATGCTGCTGGCTTTCCCAAAGGTTGTCTTTGTCAGGGCCCCAGGATGGATCTGGCAGTGATATTTCAACCTCTGACTTCTCTGCTCCTCCCAATAGATCACTCAGGTGCAGCTCCTTCCTGACCTCCTTGGTGCACCATGGTGTGCAAACGCTGTAGTTCGAGTAAAAGTTCCTTGGATTCGGAATTATTGCTGTGGCATTATCTTGTAGAATGGCTTCAGTTACTGCTGGTTTTCAGGAAGTCAGTGTGTATGTTTATCACTTGGTTGTTCATTCTTTCTGACAACAGCAGCTCAACATCTTTCCCATGGATGTTCTGGATTTGCCTTCTAGCTCTGCACTCAGGATTTCCTGATGGGTCTTTCTTTCCACAGGGAGGGGCAAAGCCTGACCCGTTTGCAGACACTGTTGTTGATAGGACTCATTACCAGTCCAAAGCACAGAGAATAATTTTGTAAATATAGACTTATTTGAAACAGATTTGTATAAGATTCTTAGATACAAATTCTTTTGTTGATTTGCAGGAGGCTTATGTAGTGTGTGGAATTCTGGATTTTAAAGACAAATCTGGTGTTATGAATAAAGGCTTTATTTCTAAAAAATTGAGTCCTTAGGCTTTTAAAGGTGTATGTACTTCTGGTGTCCATCATTTATTGAGTGTATAAAACA